>NW_019524802.1:287245-314824 GCF_002814215.2 Seriola lalandi dorsalis
TGTAGCGTCTCCGGCTCTAAGATTCCAGAGCGATGGTTCAGCCACAGGCATTTTCCTCTATCAATATTCATTTGTGTGAACGAGGTTGCCTAATGATGCTGCCACCAGACCGTCCTTATGGGACTGTGTGACCTCATGTGTGGTCACATGTGTGGAGGAGGAGAGGAATAAACACAGCAGGTGTTACATCATGACCACTTCACGCACTATAAAGTGTAATATATGCCATAAACACACAGTGAGAAAATCTGAATTTACAGCAAATCAGGTCAAGATAAGCTTAAAAGTGAATTAGGGGCACCCATTAGGTGAAACATCTGTCAGATTAGACCACATCTCACAACTGGATTTACAGGATTTAACCGCTGAAACATGATTCATATGCTTCATTTGTCTTTTATCCCTAGAAAGCCAAAGAGGAGAAAAAGAACAGACTCCATGCTTCTGCAGAGGGCTTTATCTTGATGGGGTTGCTTTTTATTTTAAGGCACTTCTTGTCAAAGCCTAAAACATTTTCTTTTCTGCCTGGGTGACTGCCCCTACGTGACCAAGGTGACACCTGCTGCTTCAGTGATGGATGGTTGACAGAGGTGGTAGTTTTCACCCCTCCATCCTTAGGTTGCAGTGATTTAGTGTCCTTCTTCATGCTCTTTATCCTCAGACCCCATTTTCTCCATATCCACTTTTATTTCGTAGATATGCAACAGCCACAGTAAAATAATACACAACAAAGGCTGATTGTGTGACATTACAATGACTTATCTGCTTATTGTGTGTCATTCATGTCATGTTTCTGTACAGACTAATGATTCTGCTGCGATTTGTGTCCTTCCGCTTCATCTTTATTCCTCATATTCACCATATCCTCTTATATGGACGAACTACACTTTAAAGAGGGAATATATACACTGCTACACTTATGATTCTGCTGTAATTTAGTGTCCCTCTGCTCCTCATCTTCTCCACATCATCTTTTATATATTGATATGAAACAACCACACCCTATATAGAGGAAAATGTTCAACAAAGGCAACATGTGTGTCACTCATAATGACTGAGGCTTTCTGATTGAGCTTTAATGTGGTGTGTAATTACTGTAATATTTTTTGTAAAGACTTATAATTCTGCTGTGATAGTATTGATTAAACAATTTAATTAAATGCGTCGTACCAATGACAATAGCCTACAGAGGTAAACAGCTTTCACATTGCAGGCTTCCTCGGTGTTTTTGTTGCACGAGGAAGTCAAATTAGCAGCTGTTGTATTCTTTATCCACAACATTTATTCTTGAGTATTTTTGCAAAGTCAGAAAACGGTGTCAGGAAAGTGGACGGACGCCCTTCAGCAGCCGCAGCCGCGGACATGCGCGCACCGCTGGAGGCAGTCGAGCTGCAGACCGGGGTTTGTTTGGAGGAACTCCGGCTGATGTTAGCGGCGGGGAGGAGAGAGAGGCGAGAGCTGGGTGGGCATGACATGTGAGCCAAGTCTGCACAGATACAACAAATACCCAAAGTATGTCTGCGGCAGGGGCGGGTCGATGCTCTGAGGGACTTGACACAGGTGAATGAGCGCACAGCTGCGGATTCTCCCGTTTTCTTTTTTGTTTTTTTTTTTGCGTTTCCCTTTTTTCTCCTCTCTGTCCACGGTAAGAGGAGAGCGGCACGGCAGCTGTAGCTCCCCGTGCCTGCTTCACCCTGCTTCGGTCAGGCAGGCGTCAAGGTGCAGCAGGCAGGAGAGGTACTGAGGAAGAGCCGCCGCTGCTTCATCAACTGTCCGACAAAACGCTGCCGCTTAGAATAACGTGACCACTTCACTGAGAGACAGCAGAGAGAGAGACACACGGGAGAGGACACTATGTCAAAAGAGACGAGAGGAAAAGGTAAGCGGGGCACTCACTGCATGCATGCTCTCGTGCTAACAGGTAGAAACCTGCGTCTCGTGCTGCTGAATGTTGGCGCGCACAGCCGCCGCGTGCTGCATGGATGGAGGCAATCTGTAGGAATGCGCGACGGTCAAAACGGACCTCTGCACATCAAACTGTCTGGTCCGGTGGACTGTCCAGCCCGGTCTCTATCTGTCTGTGTATGTATCCTTATATCTGTCCGTCAGAAAGCCCTTCCGTCCTGTGTTGGTGTTACAACAAAATGTGTGACCCGTTAGATTCTGTGACTCTGTAGGGTCAGATATTGAAAAACGATTATATTGACAGGTAGGGACCTACAGACAGACCTAAAGGCCCATGATCACCGGTCTCTGCCATCACATCTATCAGTATGTCTGACCCAGACTAAGTAGCCTACTACATGAGGCGACACTATTTTTGGTAACAGCTATTAAAATTCAGGATGTGATCATACTATAAAAAAACTTGCTGATATTCCCAGTCAGTAACAGTGCTCATTGTATTCTATTCTGTTCTACTCCATTCTCAGCTTCAGGCAATACATCGCAGAAAATAAAAGCACAAGGTTAAACCAGAAGTGAAAAAGACCAATAATTGTGGAAATCAATGTGCATTGCTAATAATAGGCATTTTTTTTCATACAGCTGGTTTCATTGTTAAATTGGGTGTGTGGTATTTGAGAGAGTATTGACAGGACACCATCAGCCAGGCCTCTGAAGTCGTGACATTTCTGTTGCATAAAAGATTTATTGTGGCTCATTCAGATGATTCTTTTGTAGCTCAAACAGGCCACCTGTTTGCATTGTGGTTTTTCAGTTAATTTGTTAAAAAAAAAAAAATGCAGTGCTTTAGGAGGTTGTGTGTGTTGTTTACTGTAAGGGTAGCTCATTACCTCTTTCTATACAGCATAGAAAGAGGTTATGAGACCCCCCACCACCATCCATACCCCCTTTTTGTTTCTGTCTTTTTAGACGGATGATTTTTATGATGGAGCTAACTCACAAATTCTTGTGCCACACATTATTGAATGAATGTAAAACCTTATAATATGATAACTGTGCTAGCAGCAGCAGGGAGGGGGCATTGTTAGCAGTGAGAGGTTTCCTCAGCTGTAGGTACTGGGTTTATTTCCCAGTGCTGGTCATCACTGAATCTCCTCCAGCTTCAGGCTTGCTGTTCTGTATGTGGCCTTTGTACTCAGACCTTTTCCACAGGGTGAAAGTTGAGGTAGAATTTACCTTTAGGGATCAATAACATATCAAATCATTATTACTCCACATAGTGACAAGAAGTGTCACAATAGAGAGGGGATTTTATTCAGTGGGGTTTTGGCTTTAAAATATTGCTGACTTGGATCTAAAGTACCATCCTCACTAGATGCGAGGCCACAGTGACATACAAAGTAGAAACTCTCTAAGACAATAAGAATAAAACAAGCCAGGCTTAGACCAGGAGCGGCATTAAACTTTTAACCTCTGGTTTTCCCCTGAAATATCTCCTTAAGTTCACTATATTTAGAAAGAATGAATTTTCTGTATCTGCTGGCTCCAACACTCCATGGCTGCTGTATATGTGTGCTGTTTTCAGTGAGGGAACTATTATCAATGTATCTGCCTCAAATGATGTCACACTGAGTCAGTGTCAGTTAGAAAACCTGGAGGCGAGGAGTTAGACAAAGGTGAGATTATCAGGCCTCTGTAGCTCCTTCCACGCCTGTGCCTGAGAACAGCAGCTGGAGGCTACATTGGTCACTGTAGAAGCATAACGCACCTTGAATCTCCCACCAAACTGTTGGTGGTCTTTGTTGCATTGTGGGTAATGTAGGTGCAATGTTTTGACAAGGAAGGAGAGTGGAATATAAAAAAAACATTCTTGTTCTGCTGCATCGTTTTTGATCTTTTTACAACATAGAGAGTCTGACAATGTCATGGGAGTGCAATACTAAATCGGTGAAGCACTCTTAAGTTGGCTTTGTCACTAGAATTTGAATTTGAGTTGTGAGGATTTGAAAAAAAGACTGGCAGCACAGTAGATTCAGCATGAAGCACATGTCAAGAAAAGATAGATAGATAGATAGATAGATAGATAGATAGATAGATAGGTTAGGACATAAACAGACTTATATGGAGTTATACAAAATGTATAACACAAACAAGTAGGACATAAAGACTTACACAAAGTTACACAAAATACAGAGTTTATGGGACATGAAATGACATGGTTCACACAACAGAAACAAAGACATGGATTTGACACTCTTTGTACCACAGGCTTGAGTTTTTGTAACTTATGAAGGGCTTACTTATTTTGAACTCGTATGCCTGTAGTAACAAAACTTGCTAAACTTGGCCCCTCTGTACCTACAGTCAGAAGGGAAGTGGTGGTGACATGCCAGCAGGGTGGGTGTTCTGGGTCATATGTGATTGTGAGTTCTTTGTGGATCAGGGATGAGGTGACATACTCGGATAAATTGGGGGTGGGAATACCAGCTTGCTGGGTAAATGAGTTATCTTCAAGAGTTCATCTTATCCGTGATTGTAAGCATATGAAAAAAAACAAAAAAAAAAACAGATGGCACCGTAAATAAGAACTGGCAGGGAGGGGGAGTCAGTTCTTTAGTTCTGGAGATTATAAAGTATTGAAATGTTGATTGGCAGAGAAAGTCTTTGTTGTTATTAATTAACAGTGCAAGGACGGCTGTGTCGTCTACATATTTGAAGTAGCTAAAATCAGGCGGGTTGATAAAAGGCCCAGGCGTGACACAAGTGTGAAAGGAAATAACTTCATACAAGAGAGGTTTGAGATTCTTCTCACTCTCTCAGTGTGTAAAAAGTTAGTTTGCATGCTCATTCTTTGGATTATGAAGACAGGTATACAAATCTGTGTGAATCAAAATTGTTATGCAAAAAAAAGAAAAAGAAAAAGATAGGTGCAACCTCTACGGTCACTACGAGTTTGTTGCACTCTAAAAATCAAGCATGTAGTCCTATTTTTAGTAGACAATCTCAGAAGACAAATTAGTTTCTCTGAATGCTTGGAAAATCATTTTTTTTATCTGAGCAGCTGCACTGGATGTCTTCTCCAGTTAATCTTAATTATGTTGCATTGAGCCTCACCGTAAAATTCACTCGCTAATGGAAACTACACTGTGAGACCTTACATTACTTCAGCCTGGCTCTATAAAATCATGTGAACCCAGCTGTGATGCTCTAGCAGGCCGGTGGCAGATTGATAGCAAGGTGCAATATGTGTGAGGTTACTGTTAGTATAGTCATATCTCAAGCAGGCAGTATATCTGTTTTCATTAAATATTGTTTGACCTCCGTTCACAGTGTAACTTGGGAAGCAGAGCAGTTCGTATAGAAATACTGATCTTCAAAGCTCCACCAGCATGGCCTCAATAGACAGTTTAATTTCACAACTTTCACTTATGTATGGAGATCTTATCTTTGTCATTTTCAATTATATGAGGGCTGCATGGGGTTCCAAACTTCCTAATTCTAAGTTAAACCTTCGCCCTTTTTCTCACTTTAGAGAAAAATCAGTTTTATTATGGTTGTGGACTGTGAAATAAAAGAGGAGTTGTATACTTCATCAGTGAAGAATAACAGCCAGTTTTTATAGACTATCTAAGCTTTACAGTTCGTTGTGGCTTTTTCCAGCTCCATAGCCTTGTGCCCAGATTCACTGACTGTCCATCAAAACAGAATAGAGCCCCAGTTTTAATCATCCAAATATTGAAAGATAATTTGAGTGGAATAATAAGGATTTAGGAATTATGAGGGCCACTCTGAGTAAAGCTGCGGCTCTCAAAATAAAGCAGGTGTGACTCAAACTTAAAAGAATATTAAATGTTCTCTCAATGGCATTTTTTGAAGCCACATGGCTCTAAGGATGGATTGCCATGAAATTTTGTACAGACATTCATAGTGTCAGCAGAGGAATAGTAATAAGTATGATGATTCCCTGAACCTTCATCTAGCACCACCACAGGGTCAATATTTAGATTTATCCAGTGAAATCCCTCAATACTTTCTCAATGGATCATTGTAGATGATGTATCCTAATGCTTATAGTGATCCCCTGACTTTTTCTTTCTTTCCAGCTCCACCATGAGGTTGGTATTTGTGGTTTTGAGTGAAATGTCTTGACAAATATCGGATGGATTGCCATGAAATTTGGAATACACATTTGTGCCCCCCTTCAGATGAATAGTAGTCACGTTGGGCATCGTTTAACTTTTCATCTAGCACCACTATCTTGTTAACATTTAATTTATTACTTGGTTTGTGACCAAATACCTGTAAGATTAATGATATGTTGCTGATGTTAGATACAATGTTTACCACATAAACATTAGCATGTTAGCAGGATGACATTAGCATTTAGCACAAAATACAGCTGTGCCTAAAGACAGTCTCACAGAGGCAGTTGTCTTTTTGAATAAACATTCAATCAGGCCACTTGGCTATCAGCCATATCACCAAAATGTTGTTATTATTATTATTATTATTATTATTATTATTATTTAACTTACTTTGTATTGGGACATATATGTGCTCAGTTGCAGCTGTACTGTGCTTCTCAATAAGGATTTTTTCCACGTTTGCACCTACTGCACCAACTCCTCAGTCTTTTCATTGACCACTGAGGAGCTGCATGACAGTAGAGGGGTTAAGCACTTTTTAATGGGACCCACAATTGAAGCAGCTGGTACGAGAATTCAGTTCCATGACTGTTTCTCTATCCTCGAGGGTACTTCCCACCCAGTGCATGAGCTGCGGCTTGAAGCCAGGCAAGTATTGTGCTGCCAAATCCCTTGAAGAACTTTTGCTTTTCTAATCACCCTCGGTCATTTTCATCACCCCCCCTCCCACGGTCTACCTGATCCCCACTGCTTGTCTTCCATAAGACTTCACGGACCATTCCAGGGCTCAGTGTGAAGTCTAGCACCTCTGAGCCTTTTGTATTTCTCATAGTATTCCTCATATTTGATGAAATGGGATCAGTATGAAGGTCTTTTTTTTCATTTGTTGTCCAAATAAAATAAATGGGTAGCCTACCTGCTGTTTTGCTGAGATTCTGCGTCAAGCTAAAAATAGAGCTGAAGGATGCTGATGAACAGGCTCCCTCTTCTCTCTCTCTGCCAAAGTGAAAGCCAACCTTTACCAGTATTTTAGTGCTAAACACAGTTTTTTGTAACGTTGTCTCTTAATAGGAAATAGACCGCTGGCACATTTTCTTCAAAAGGGATTGAGGTTGATGCTGTCAGTGATTCCCCAAACCCGGTTCTTATCACTCAGCTTAAGACATGATAAATACTTTATATACTGTATTACACTGCAACAGCTTGCTGTGTGTAGTGTCGTTGTGCTGGCAAATGGTCCCTAGACAGCCTGCCCAACAAGCAGCACCACAGTGTTCTCTGAATTATACAGAGATGTGTGCTAATGCATTCAGCCTGTGACCTCTGTTTTGTTGTTTGATCATACAAAACAGTGTTAATTTAAATGTAATAGCTGTTTGTCATGGGGAAACACACTGGGCCTGGTGTCGGGGAGCACCTACGTATTTCCAATGCACACAGCAGCTGGCCCGTTGCTACCAGCTCACCTGGAGCCGGGCACCCATCTACTTTGTGTTTGTCACAGCAAAATGTCTTGACGTCACACTGGTGTCTGAATATGGTGTAGAAGGCAGAAACAGCCTTTTCTGCTTTTCGCCTTTGGTGAATCACTTAAGATTTCAGGCAAAGAAGAAGCTCTTAAACTCATGAAATAGGCTCTTGGAAGGCACAATTACTCAGCTTTCCAAGACCAGGCTATTAGCAAAGACACTTAGTTTAAAATGTGTTGGTGTGTGCAGCCAGTAGGGAGTAAATGTTTTATGTAAGTTCGCATCATTTTGGGTTCATTTCCATTGCCAATTGATCGGAAGCACCTGTTGGACAGGTAGTTAGTAGTTAACATTTTCCATAGTAGAGCTGAAATGATTAGTTGATGAATTGACAGCTAATTAATTGATCATTTCAATCAAGTTTCTTTCCCTTGTGTGACATTAAACTGAACATCTTCATGGGTTTAGACAGTTTGTCCAACAAAACAATCAATTCTTGGAACTTATGATGGGCATTTTTCAGTTTTTTCATTTTGTAGGCTAATTGATAAAATAATTGCCAGATTAATCAATAATAAAAATAATTTGTAGTTGCAGTCTTGGTCAATACAGCACGACAGGACAGAAGGTTAATCAGGACACAGTATACTGTGAGACTCCTGCTGTTGAGGTTAACTACTTTTCACACAGGCTTTGGCTAAAAAGGTTTTGTTTCATTGTTATGGTTTTGTGGCCCACCACCTTTCTGTGTTGGTTCAGTCTCAACACTCTCTCGTTGTCTTAGTTTAACAGGCAGCTGTTTTCAGTAAAAAAGCTCTGATGAGCCCACTGTTCACAACATGCACAGCACCAAAAATACAGTTGGTGACTAGCTGGCAAACATAGTGATGCATTTAGCAGCTAAAGAGCTGTGTATTTCTCTCAGGAGCTGGTAGTCACTAAAGACAGAGCTAAAAGAGAGTGGACTTACTTTCACCAGGTTGACAGAAACACAAACTTCAAATGAATGCCAACATTTCTCTGTGTCTTCTGGATGTGAAAATAAGAAAGTGTTGTGTTCTCAGCTTGTTACAGCTGCCCCCAGGTGGCCTGTTATTGCAGGATTAAAGACAATCCAAGCCGACCAAAGTGTGTCACACCCACATAGACAGTTCTCATCTTTTTTCCTCTACCAGGTAGCTGTAGTTAACCGATTGCCTACTTCCTTCAAACGCACAAGACTGTAAAGTGTAGACTTTATAATGCACCTTCACATGCAGTCCTCAAGCAGAATATACTATACTGTATGTGGTCATTGTTGCACAGACAGATGAGGCTTAGTAATGATGTTTGCTACCTAGTTGTAGTGTAGCAGTCCATTAACAGTCAGTGGAAGTGCCGATCTGCGTAGCTGCAGTGCAGATGAGTAATCCAGGAGGATAATGTCTGGAAGGTAAAACTGTGACTGAGTTGACATTTTTTTGGAGACATCAGTCTCCTGCATGTCTGTCGAGATTGATTTTAACTGTGTGCTGAAATGAGATTTAATTAAATTATAGGGCGGGCTATTGATAGCTATTTTCAGCTCACAGAGGACTCAGCAGACTTTTCATTATTATTTACCTTTTGTGAAGGATGTTCACCGAGGCAGGACATAAACAGATTCCACACAATATTTTACTTTCCCTCTCTGGGTATCTGTATATCTGTTAACGTCTGGTCATCTCCATGTGATTTTCATCATTACATGGGGATGTTGCATGTTGAAATGAGAGACAGAGGCACTTTTCATTTCCTCCCCTTTCTCCATGCACAGAAAACAAAACCGTATTGGATTTCCTCTTGACGTGGCAGATATCATTCTCTGGTGTTCTGGCTTGTCCAATATTCACTCGGAAGTGCCTTGCATCATCAGAGAGCCCTCTTGCCACTCTTCGGTGCATGACGACAGTCGTTGCCGTCACATGAACCAGTAGCTCTTGTGAGTGCTGTTAGAGTTCCCTGGTTATTAAATGGTGGTAATTACAAAATGAGAAGATTGGCACTTGTGTAGCTCACAGACCATCTGGTATGGAGAAGAGTGAGGGCAATGAGAGATAAAGCTCTTGCGTGAAAGAATTCCTTTAGGATGGTAGCAACTGATCAAAAGCAGATTAGGTCTCTGATGAAGAGGAATTCCTCCTATGGGGCCATCCTCTACGCTGAGGGCTCACTCATTATTCTCAAAACCTAGCGCACTTTATGAGGACCGTCTTCAGCTCATATTGAAGCAATTTCACAAACCAAAATTGGAACCTTTCATCTTGCGTACATATATATTACATGTATACTGAATTACCCTCATAACAGGAGGTGGGTGGTAACAGAGGGCCGTGTTACTGGCTGATCTTCTGTGGCTAGGAATGGATCTCTGTGTCTTGAAACCAAACCTGTTGTACTTAACTCTCGCATTTGAGTCCAGCTTGTTGAGGTGAGATTGCTTTGACTCAGAGTTTGGTGTGGACCACAAAATGGCAATGAAATGGTGAGAGAGCAACATGGACCAGCCACAGGAATTAGTACAAGGTTATGCATATTTTTTGATAGTGATTATCTGCTTTTATCTCATGATATTGCATGAAAATTACATATAAAATAATAAAACTGAATTCCACTGCTGTGCATCTCCACAGTATGATTCCACTAAAAGATGATACCAAGTCCTGCACAGGGTTGTGGGATAATACAAAAGCTACTCCAAAATTTGGCCAAATTGTCTGGTAATCATGGCAACCGTTTCCTCTATTATTCAGCACTACATGAGGCACCATTTCCTTCTTTTGTTTCTGGCGGTCTGTTGCTATTAATGGAAGAGTGTCCAAATGCAGCCTGAGGCAGCTTGATTTCTCACGAACAGGAAGCCATCTTGCCAGGCTCCAGGCTATTCGCTTGTGTACGACCAATCAGCTTCCTATTAGGGAGGGACCATGGGCAGCTACTGAGAAGCGACTGTTTTGGTTCATACGAGTGCCATACAAAGACGCAAGAATCACCTACCAACCATAGACTAAATAAAGATTGTTGTAGTCCTTGTGACATCACCCATAGCTAACAAGCCAGGTTCGGTGAGCGGAGACACAGATAACGGCTAATTAGTGCTAACATATAAATAAAATTTTACCAGAATTTCACTCACACAAATACAGGAGCACAAACGCCCACACGTTCTGTCAATTAACCGCACAACAAGCCATATTATCTGTGTGAGATTTGCATCACAGATGCGCCAAAAGGCACCAACACTACAAACCCAGCTTAAAGGTCACATTCAATGACTTGAAAAAGCTGAGGTGACACCTAGCAGACAGCTGGCAGACTGTGACCGCACCCACCGGTCACTCAAAGTGGCCACACCCTGAATTATGCATAAACCTTAATACAATTTAAACAAACTAGTTATACAAAAATAAACATGTCAATAAAAAGTTTTCATGAAGGGGGAAATTAGCTATAGAGACTAAAACTGTCTTTTGTACCAGGTTGTAAACATGTTAATTTCTGCTATAAAGTTGGACATTTTGACATGGGAGTCTATGGGGATTGACTTGCTTTTGCAGCCAGCCTCAAATGGCCATTCGAGGAACTGCAGTTTTTGGCTCAATTTTTTCAGCCTCAGAGGTTGCCTCTTGCTACTGACATGCTAACTAGCTTTCAAAGCTCCTCAGACTGCGGCTTCTTGTTGTGTTGTGTTTCCTCTTTGGTGCTCTCCTACTACGTTATATGACAGACAGATGGGTCTTCCAATCAACTTCTTTTTGAAAGCTCCTGCGCTCCTGCCCTTTTACAAACTATTTTTCCACCAAACCCTATAGCACATAACTAAAAGGCAACAGTGGATTACAGGTGTGAACGTAACCCTACATGGTGAAATTGTGAAAACCTGAAGGTCATGAAGATTTGATGTTTCAAGATGCTGAAACTCATTGCTTAGTTGATACTGTGTTTCACTAAATATTTTAGGCAGTATTCAACTTTGATATTTCCACTCCAGAGGATTTATAATTGACTTTGTTTTAGGAATTACCACGCTTTTCACTCTATTTATGCCACTTCGAGATACAAATACAATTTTGAAGGAAACACTTATGCATTCATTCTGGAAACGATGCCCTTGTGTGAAAACCACCTGCACGATGAATTCAGCTGCAATTAAAGCCAGCTGCGTGATGAACCACCAGATTATCAGACCCGCTATAAGTGAACCACCATCCATCTAGAAACTTTACGAGATAATGAAATCTAGATTAAATACTGTTAAACCTTTGAACTGTGTGATTGTCATATATAAAATTTACTTTGACCCAAGTGGGGCCTGAGGCATTCAAATTCAATTTCTGAGATAATTTGTCTTTAGAATTTCTCGTCCTTTAAATAACCTTTTGAAAAAACACATGGAACAGGCTTATATCTTGTTCTTATATGTATTGTCGGTGCCTTTATTCATTGTTTTATCTTCTTTTTTTTTTACTTTTGATATTTCATAAAATTCAACAATTTAGCAAATACTTCAGTTTAACTTACATTCTTCCATCTCATTCTCTGTGCAGCTGGAGGCAGATGTGAATTCCATGATTACGTTGCTGTTATCATTTTAGTATGGTTTTTAGTGGAGTAGTCAAGGCATATATGTGTGATAGAAAGATGAATGAGTTCAATTATAAATCTTTCAGGAGCTGCAGGCATGCTATTTCTTCTTTCCCAGAGTTACTATCCTGAATACATAATTTCAGTGTCTTCAACAGCTGCCTTGCACTACAAACTTTGCCTTTATATTGCTGCCCTGCCGGTTAATGTATCTGCATCGAATTTCCCTTCAATCATATGTATCTAGTGTGCAAATTACACTGAGAATCAATGGAAAATACCATATAGATTCATAAATTATAGGGTCTGGTTCATGAGAAATCACCTGAGTCAGAGAGAGAGATTTTCTCTCACTCTGAATATCATATGATATGAGTCATGTAAGATGAAAGATGTTTTTTGCTCGCCTATTGCGGTGTTAATGTTCGCTTAAAAAGAAAACTTAATTTTGCTTTCTGATATATAAATGCAGACTGGGCACATCTGCAGAAAGTCATAACCTTAGGTACAACTGGATATTGATTTGATTACAACCCTGTATATTGCTTTGACTCCTCACACATTCTCCATATTTATCTTTTTGGGAAAATTTAAAATGTAAAAAATACTAGAATACTATGTCTATGTCTATGCTATGTCTTAACCATTGCCCAAAATGTAATACATTTATAATATTTTCAGATTGCTTTAAAATCACAATTGGATTTCTCTAACAACAGATGTGCAGCATCTACCGCCCTCCTTTCATTTATTTGACATAACGAACCTAAAGCAGCTTAAAATCATCAGCACTGCCAGACAAATAGTCTTAAAGCAAAACAGGTGGCCTCTGTTGGCAGAGAGTCAATTTGATGGTGAAAAATGTAGCCCAATAAGTTTCCTTTTGCTACAGGCTTTGGTAATTCTGCTCCCTTTATAAGCTGCTTAGAGCATAATAATAGACCAGGGAAGTTTCTTTTACTCAGGGTATAATTTTTTGTATGTGGCTTTGTAGCAAAAATAAATGTGTAAACATTTTTTTGGCATGTTAAAGTTTTGTATTTGATCTTGTATTTTTGAGGTATTCCAATTTACTAAGCATGTTTCTATTGTCTGGAAAGGAAGCGTTTGCTGGTCTTCTATTTAGTACCTTTGGCTTATCTGGTTAAATTGTCTTGTCAAACATTTAACATTAAAAGTAAATGATTTGTTGGCATTGTGGGTATTTGTGGGTAATGCAATACACATAAACACAATATTGCCATCTTTTAACATTGTCCCTCAGGACTCCATCGCCTACATGTTACCACTCGGTAGTGTGATTAGAAAACACATCAACTTTTGTAGTTATGCAATTGATAGCCAGTTGTATGTCTCTGTATCCCCAGGTGACTCTAGCCCCATTGACAACTTGATTGCATGTATTCATCACATTAATGTATGGATGACTCAGAACTTCTTACAGTTCAACCAGGATAAAACTGAGACTTTAGTGTTAAGTTTAGTATATGGGTAAAGGCTGCGAAAGAGAGAGAGAGAGAGAGAGAGAGAGAGAGAGAGAGAGAGAGAGAGAGAGAAAGAGTGAGAGAGAGTTGCATTTACCACTGACGAAACAGATCAAAAATGTGAAGAAATGTGCCCAAAGTGTCCTTTTATCATTTGAAATATATCAGGCTGATACTGACAAGTTGAGACATGTTTTTATTTCTAGCAGATTTGATTTCTGCAATGTTCTCATCCTGTCTAAAAGTGCAGGATGCAAAACCAGACTGAGAGTCCCACTTCAAAATATTTACATTTGCTACCAGTCTGTCACAGAGGGGATTTTTAATTCACAAATCTGCTCTTGGTGTTTAAATCATTGAATGACCTTGCCCTGTTTTATCTATCTGACAGTATTATGAGCTATGTGCCTGCCAGGTTCCTTAGATCCCCTGTCTCAAGCCTCGGCTGTTCCTGTCGCCAGAACTAAAAGGCATTTAGTAGCTGCTTTGGTTAATTATGCCCCTTAACTATAGAACAGTTTGTCTGAGGGTTTACTGGACTCTGAGTCTGTAGACAGTTTTAAAATTTTTTTTAAGGCATATCTTATTCATATGTCATCATATTTCATCACGTTTGTCCTGAAGTGTTTTTTACCCCAATTCTTTCATTTCTTCCCTTTAAATAATTTTAATTTTATCATATTTTACTGCTTTTATTTGTATTTTATTATAAATTATTTACTTATTAGTACCAAATTACATAAATAGTTCTTTCTGTGAAACTTGAGAAATATTTAGGGTAAGGGTTAGCGCTACATTTAAACCTGCAGTAACTGATTTTTCAGGCAGGTGGGGGCAGCAGAAACAAATGTGTATAAAGCTAATATATTGTCAGTTGACATGGTGGTACGACTTGTTAGCAAACAGTTGCTTATTTACATATCCAGCAGACACGGTGCAGCAGTAGCATTTATTGGGAATCATGTTTCTGGCCACCTGATGAATGCACTGTAAGTCCAATGCTCACTCTTCCTTTAGCTCCCCCACCAACTCCTGAGGGGAAACATCTGACTCTTCAATTGCTAAATTCTCCACCATGTTCGCCAGCTAGTCTCTTAACCATGTCTGTCTGCTGTTTGGTGCTGGATAGGTTGTGAACAGCAGAGTTTTTTGAAAACAGATGCCTTCTGTGGTGGGAAATATTACTTAGAACAGCTTTAAAGTAATAAGTGAGCTGAAAGAAAAACCCCAAACTAAACGCTCTTTCCCCAAAATACAACTTTTTACCAGTCTAGCATTTTAAGGGACAATACTACTGGACAGTCCTTCATTATAACTCAAACATTTGACGATCTAATATCTGAGCACTACCTCCTCACACACGTGCAGCACTGCAGCCATGTGTGTGTGAGCTAGGGAATCATACCTGTATGCAAGTGGCAGATAGAGGAGGTATAACCTGTGATTGCAGTGGAGCTGCTCCAGTAGCCTAATAGATTCTGTCAGTCCACTCTTTCAACCGGCTGCAGGCCTCTGTGTATACGCTGCTGGAAGTGGATAATGGAAAGAAAGAGATGAAAGAAGGATGAGATGAATCACAAGCGACCCTGTGTTGTCTTCCTCTGAAGCTTTTTAGATACTTACACACAGATTTTATTTGAACAGATCCCAGTGAAGTTCTGTCTCTCCCTCTCTCCTTGTGAGTTCCCACAAGATGCACATTCAATTTCAAAAGATAAGCTTGTTTAGATTTTGCATGCTTTAATTTTGCAGACGAAAGCAATTGGATCAGTGTAAATTATGAGTCACCAATTGTTACTTTTGGTAGGTGGTTTTGTTTGAACACAGTGAGACGGAATTTAAAATGTCTAATTAGTGAGAAGGACTGGAACATCCTGAATGCTCATTAATAAATGACAGATTGGCATTCTTCTTGACCATGCTTTGCTAATTCTTTGACAAATCTTTTATTAGTGTATTAATACAGCAAAAAACATTTCCATGATGTATTATGGTAACTGGAAATTGAGTCTCAAAAACGTTTTTTTTTTAAAACTGTATTTCAGTTAGGGTTAGAAAAGGCATGAAAGTTGAGTATGATTGTGAAAGCTACAGTAGACCCGTCTTGGCATGTAATTATACAAAAGTGCCTGAAAAAGCAAACAAATGTGCCTGGAGCAAACTGAAGTCTGTTGTCCATAATAATTAAACCTAAATTAGAGGGATACAGTGCTATATTGTTATGTCTGGATGTATTACTTCAATTCTTTGACATCAGACCACTCTTTGCATTTTTGAAACAGCAGCATATAAAGTCAGTTTGTGTCCACAGGTCAATGGGACTAAATTTTAAGGATTTAGACTTTAATTTTATTACGTCAATGTAGCATAGGCTACACACAGTGTGTAACGTGTGGTTCAGACTGAAACATCTTAACACTGATTGAATGGATTGCCATGAAATTAAATAAAATCTCCCTAGAGGTACAGCCTCACAGACCTGCTAGCGTGGCTGTAAACTCTTAGTCTTGTGGTCCTTTACATTGCCATAAGATATGATAGAACTGTAGAAATCCTACTTTAAAATACACGTAATATTCTGACATGACAGTAGTGTTAGTGTGATTATTTGAAATACTCATCAACTCAGTGTACTTTCTTCACTTCTCTTGTTCAGCCATTCACACACAGCTTTCTGTTTGTAAGTGATATTGTTAATTATTAAAAACCTTGAACATTGATAATCAGTCATACCTAATAAGCGTCGGACAACAATTAGATTACGCTAATGTTGACTTCCTATAAACTGTTTAGTGAAATCTAGGATAAAACCATAAGTCTTGTTGTCATGAAGACTGAGATATCTACATGAAGGCGCACTGGTCTCCTGAACAGGAGCCTGAATCAAAATGCCAACTTGCAGTGATTGGTAGATGTGAAAAGGAGAGTACTTGGTCTCTTAAAAAAATGACCTGCCAATATAATGTCAACACACTTGTCCTGGATTCCACAAACAAGCAGGATGGTCTGCTCAGATTTGCAGTCCTGCTGGTTCTGTGATCATAATCTGCAGTTTTTTCAAGCGTTCACTCGGTATCTGTGCGGATATAGTGTGCTGTAAATGCCATGCAGGGAGCTACAGCGATCATTTCCATTACCCAGTGGGGAATGCATCGCTTGGTTGTAGGTGCGCTGGCGTGAGCCTTCAGCCACACAAGCAATTGGTTAGATTTCCTGAACCTTATGAGACATTCAAAGTGCTTGTATAGCCTCAGGAGTAAACTGAATGCAGTATTATCCACAGAATATACAGTACATGGGTATTTTAAGATCAGTTGGAGGGTTGCATGAGGTGGAATGTGACAGGGAAGTAAACAAATCAAATCTCATGATGTAGGGAGCTGTTTGGGAGTTGTTCAGGGCGGCATCTGGCTTGGGATAGCTGGATCGAGAGTGTTTTTATTTTTCAAATGTAGATTTCTTTTGCTCATGCATTTCTCCCTATCAGCTCCTCTTCACACTCAGAGTGTGCTCTCTGTGTCCACAGGAGCTCTCAGCACTGTGGCAGACAGGAACGCCTCTTCCCGTCCATATGCCTTCTCAGCATGGCTCTCTCAAATACTCACACAGTCCAGTAGAAAGCACAGAGGAGAGTGACGGGGCAAATATTAGATACAGAAAATTGCAACCACACAGCCTTAAAAAATGTTCTGCTGTTTCAGTTCTGATAGTTGTTGCAAACATTAATATGTCACGCTACTTTGATTACTGCCAACAACAGTAACAACCCAGTCTAACTTCCAAGGCCAGTGGCATTTTATAATAAATTATTTTGTGTTTACATCTTATGTTAAGTTCGTCAAACACAATCTGAAAGTGTTATTGTCTTTTAACAATAAAAGTGAAACAATCTGAAAATATGTAGTATGAATACGAATGTAATCTCAGCAAGTGGTTCGGGGACCACCAGGGGTCATTGAGGGGATTCTCTGGGTTTTTCTCAGCAAAAAGGGGAATCATTTATTTTCACTATAATTCCATCCATAAGTGACATATTGACAGAATATATGACTATTTTGGTCATGGTTTCAAACACATTCTGTCATAAAACTTCTAAAAGCAAAATCTTATCAGATAGATAAGATATATAGATCATTTATTTATCCCCTAGGAAAAATTCATGAGATATGAAATATCAGATGGGGACAGAATCTCATCAAATGGGGGTCCGTGGTCTAATTTGTGTCAGTTTAGGCGTCCTTGATGTGAAAAAGTTTGAGAACCACTGATCTAAGCAGCTAAATGGGGTTAGAATGAAATGAAAGCCTTAGATTTGACCTTATATTTCTGAAACTAACTAGCTCTGTACTGATATAAAACAATTCTGTGTCTTTATTTCCATATATTCTACATCAATGCTGACTTTTTCTGAAGACACATAGTTTAGCTTCAGTCTTTTAGCATGATGTAATCTGCACTTTCATCAGGTATATAACCATCAAGTTAAGACCCCCTTCACAAAGCTCAACGTGAAACTTTATAAAGTCAGCAGGAGCCAGAAAAATGGCTGGCTAGAACTAAGAGGCCTGCTTTGTGAAGCGCTGTATGAAGTCAAAGACCTAATCTTTTGATAATTATATCAAAAAGATTTCATTACGTTTTGAGTGGTAAATCTGCCGCTTATTGTTGCATCATTTAACTGCATGCAGAGCGAAAGGTGAAACCGGAAAATTCACGATCCAGTTTTGGAACAGAACCTAAAGAAAACCCAAACAACTAAAGAAAACTAAAATAATGAAACACAGTGTTGGTTCAGGCAGAGCAGTGAAGTCACGCTAATGTTGGCTGATTCACTCCGGCCGTTTGCGGTGTGCTTTACAATGATTGGCACATTCACAGCTCTATGTCGCCAGGAACATCCAATCATATTGATTCAAGTGTGCATTGCAGACATCATAACCTGACATTTCCTACGCTTATGTGAAGGTGGATAGTCAAATACTGTCACATTCAGTGAAGGAGAGACTACTTAAGATTGTGATGGAGATTCTCCTCAGTCTCATCCTGTATTTCATTCTGTGTGTGTGTATTAAAGGCCATGCTACTGCCAAGAAATCAGTTTGACAAGCATGAAACATAAATGCACCACAAGCAGGTATATCATTCTCTAAATGCTTCTGATGCACTTGCAACACAACAGCAACAACATAATAGACGTGTGGTTCCACCTGTTGTATTTACCTGTGTTCTGGTGAAGAGTTTGCTGAGAATTTCATACATATTTATAGCTCCTGTTTTCATTTTGTCTAATTATGGGGGTGGAGTAGTAATCATCTTGATGTTTCGTGCAGTAATTGCTTATTTCTTTGTGAGCAAAGAATTGTATAATTTGTGTATGTTCACTGGTGGTTTCATCGACACAGATTTGTGCTCAGGGACGGTGTATGAGGGAGGGCTGTGGAAGGTGCAGGAAAAATGCTGCTTTGGCCGGCAGTGCTGCTGCTGGCTGATGCACAATAAATACTAAAATAATAATGCAAGGATTGAGCTCATCTTCACCTGAGCGTACTCACTCATTCAGCAGAGGCCAAGACGACAGGGTTAAAAGCTCTGTCGTGGTTCAGGGATCCTGGAGCCCCCGGAGAACAGTTCACTGAGGGGCAGCGACTAGTAGCTGCGAAGTCAAAGGTTGAAAAGAGAGCTTCGTCTCATGCCTAACTTTGTAGGCATATATTTCACCAGGATGTCATGATTCTCCTCGTCAGCAAAGCAAAGCTATACTGAGCCACTAATGTGTTGGCTCAAGTGGCTAGTGTGGCTTAATATTAAAACAGGAAGTGATGACTAGACCGTTGCTGTGTCTTTCCAAGTCCAGATCTGCATGGTGAAAGGAATGTGTATGTGTATCACAAGACAACTTCTATGGGTGTGTGTGTGTGTGTGTGTGTGTGTGTGCGTGCGTGCGTGCGTGCGTGCGTGCGTGCGTGCGTGTGTGTCTGTAGATTCTTCATGGCTTCCTGACAGGAATGCAAAATTCTATCTTTTTACAGAATGTTTTTCCTCCACCTTGAAAGGGACAAAATTACTAATATGGTTGGTGTGTGTGAGAAATACACAAACAGAAGTAACAAACCGTTGTGTTATAAGTTACCTAGCTGCTATCAGGGATATCAACCATCTCTGCTGTTGTACTGCATTATCTCTTTGAAAATGATTCCCAGTCGTGACACTGCTGGGGAGAGACGACAACACACACATTTCAAGCAAAGCCTCTGGGGACGCGTTTCTTAGCGAGACCATTTTGAAATTCATGGGGGGGGGGGAGGAGCTCAGGAGTTGAGCTGGAGTTGGGCGGTACACTGTGTGAAATGTGATGGGTGGAAACTGTTCATTATCCCAGGAGGGAAACTGCTCCTCCAGCACAGAGTAAATAATTACATGCATACAATGTAATAAGCAAACAGACTCTCTGTAGCATGCATTCAGATGTATATGTCACAATGCATGGCTACTTGATCGATCTTGCATCACTTGCAAGCAAGAAAATGTATCCATTTGGGCTGTTTTTTTTTTTTTAAACTATTGCCTAATTCCCGTGATTTATGTGAGAGTAGGTGTAATGCAGTGATTTTACCATATTCCTGGGTCTCGTATTTCGTAGCGAAACATTTGATGAGTTAGCCACATTATGTCTTTGCTGTGATGTGTGTAAGGATGCAGTGGACCCAGGCTATGGGAAAAATGAAGCTTCATGATTTGACCCCGGGCCAGCGGAGGAACATGAGGTTCATTACAGCTAAATCGTCAGAGTGCAGCACTGCTGAGAGGAGGCGGCTTATTAAAGCTTGTCACTGGCCCAAAAAAAGGAAGAAAACATCACAGAAACTTGGGGAAACACATTAAATGATAAAAAATTGAAACCCTGAGAAAGTTCAGTAAAATGGCACTTGAAGAAATGTGCATGTTGTAATTAATCTTGTTTTGTTTTCTTTTTAACTACATTATTATTACCCGGTTGAGTTTATTAATAGCAACAGTAACAGAATCAGCGTTTTCTTTGTCAGTTTCACCCGACTGCTGCAGCCACTTTCTGCCTCAGTGATTTTTAAGAAATCATTTGCCTTTCTCTGTTGTTTGCACTGGTTTTATATCTGTGTTCTTGAGAGTGAATATTGTCAACAAATGGAAAGTGCTCTAAATCCCTTTTCATCCCTGCTCTTGTATCAGAAGGTCATAAAAACACTGCCTGGCTTCCTCGCTGAGACATTTGTGTGCTATGACACTACTCAAAGGCAAGTCCATTTGGGTCTTTTCACCTGCTGTGACACTCAAAAGGCCATCTATCCCCCACCTGGGGCATTCACGCTTTGCTTTTCACTTAGAGTTTTAAGAGCCATCAATTGAAAGGCAAAAAGAAAAGAACAAAAATATAAATACACTTCATTTGACGGTCCTTGACTTCTGTGATTAAAGGCATGACCCTTCTTGTTATTCTTCCAGTCTAAAAGCAGAATTTCTGTCTTATTTACTTTTTCTGATGCACAGGTTCGTCGAGAAAGCACAGCGCCTCTCACTGGTGTCTGCAGAATATCGCACAAGAATCAGTTGATAGCTCCGATGAGGAGTTCTTTGACGCCAGAGGTTAGTATTCCATTTTATTTTGATATTTTATCCTGTCGTCTTTCCTCCAGTAACGGTCTCAAAGCTTCTGTATGAGCATTTTTAATCAGACCTTGTAGCCCTTTTCCATCACAGGATCTTAAAGAAATCTAACTTGTAGTCATTGCCACGGGTTCTGCTTTTGTTTCCAAGTTTTTGAGAGTAAATCTCGGTGCTGCATAGGATATGTTTTTCTAAATGCAGGTTACAGGTACTGCCGGCTCTGGTGCAGAGTGTGACTGGTCAAGCAGACTATAACAAACACAGCAGTAAGCACTATTTTATTACTGCATCTATACTGACCAGGAGAGCACTTGTAGGACCAGCTGACATGTCCAGGTCCTCATTAGTATGTGGGGACAGGAGGCCAGAAGGAGCTGGAGTCAGCGTCTAGAAACAAAAGGAGGACGATTCCTCAGCGTCTGGAAGAAATGTAGATTCTACACACAGCCAAACAATGCAGGGGAAGAATTAAAAAATTAAACAAGAACTTAAAAGCTGAGCAGATGGAACTGGGATCATTTGGCATTTTTATTCTAGAAAATGACCTAAATGATTAATTGGCCATCATAATAGTTGCAGACATTTTTTCTGTCAATTTACTCATGATTCATTAGGTAATTGTTTCAGCTCTAAGAACCCTTCACAGTATTATTCTGATTTAAATGTCTTGTTTTGTCAGAACCTGAAACTGGTTGATATTTGGCATTTTACTTGGAAAATTAACTCAGTGAGTTGCAGACTTTTTTTTTTGACAATTTACTAATCAGTTAATCAGCTAGTTGTTTTATTTCCAGTAAAAGTGGCAGGACAGTATGAGGTGTGGGAAGCCCAAGCTTACGGGGCGTTACAGGTTGTGAACTTCCTGTGGTGAACATGGACTAGTTTCTTGTTTTTTTAAAGCTGGAAAAATTTAGGACAACTGTAATGAACGAATCATAAGACCCAGGGGAATTTCTGGCAATTAAGAGCTGGTGGTGGTGGTGGTGGGGGGGTGATATCTGTGCACTGTTGTGGTTATGACTAAACTGGGTGAAATCTGACTTCAGAAGAGAGTCTGGTTTCAGAACGAACCACGCAGAATGGGCAAGAAAATGGATTATGAATTAACTTTCATCATTCTTAAATGTTTTACACTAATTTCACCATCCCCCTTCACAGCTGAAGATTCTTGTAGGTGTATTCAAGATGTCAGACTGACCAGAAATAGACACAGTTGAGAACATATTCCACTACGAGCCTTTTCACGGTCCCAGAGGGAGTTCATCAGAGAATAAGTGGAATACTTGTCCCAGCAATTATCCACCCCAAGTGCTTATCCCCAGAGAGACTGACGGTAGAGATACTAATCAAGTACGTGTTAGTATTATAACATGTTCTTATTTAACATTAGGTCAGTCAATAGCTAAGGGTGTGTTGAGGGTTTCTGGTGTCCAACATAATATAAAACATCCAAAATGAGGCAGATGAGACGCCGTCTGGAACAGGCTCTGCTCCATTACCTTGGAGGACATTTTATGTGCTGTGTTATAAAGTCACATGTTGTGTTCATGGAAATTTGATGAATATCATTCTCTTCCTTATCTCATTTCTCCCTCTCTCTCCCTGCCTCAATCTTTTTCATTTTCTGGCCTCCCTTAATTTGGATTTACCTTCACGCCCTTCTCATGCTTATTCTGTTTGCCCAAAAAAAAAAAGAAGAAAGAAGGCATGTTCATTGCACACAATCCAAGAAAACATGAAATATTTATCCTTATCACAGCTGTCACAGAGCTGAGCTGTGCGTTGCTCGAAATGCATTTTATGAGACCAGTGTCGAGGCGGCTATCTGCTTGGAGAAAGATAACATGTGCATGTGTTGTCTGTGAGGAAATGCACCTCATCATCCTCGTGCTATCGGCAGCACAAGATTCAACACTCAGCTATGAAATTTCTTTACCGAATGTGAAGAGACAGATAAACAGAGAGGTCCTTTATCTCTTTTAATTGAATGGCATAGGACGGGACTCTACGATAGCGCAAAAGCAAAGACATTATCTTGATGTTTGTTGATTTTTGTGTTTATGTTTCATGTTAATTAGTTCAAAAATGAAAAGAATTGCTTGACGGTGTGCTAAATTGCTTTCTTGCCGGGAGTTAGATGAGACAGTTGATACCACTCATGTTTAGTAAATGTGAAGTTAAGGGAAACTGCTAGCCTGGCTCTGTCCAAAGGCAACAAAATATGCCAACTAGTATCTTGAAAGCTCACAAATGAACATGTTATAGTTAGTTTCTTTAATCTGAACAAAAATATAGTGTAAAAATGACACATTGGCGTTCGATTGAGTTGTCGTGGCAGGGAAAAAGCAGAGACTCAAGAAGCTCTCTGTGCCCCGCCATGAAGTAGTCAGGACATTTCCAGTCTCTACGCTAAGCTACGCTAACCGGCTGCTGGCTGTAGCGTTCGCATTTTACAGATAGATATGACAGTGGCATGAATATTTATATCTAACTCTCTGCAAGAGAGCGAATAAGCAAGCGTGTCTATTTAACAAACAGACATAAGCCCCCATAACCCCCACAAACAGAGAGGGGAGCGTTCTATCTTTTTTTTTTAAATCAGTGAATTAACTAATCAAATGTGTAATATGCTTGTTTTGGTTTTCAGTCATGAATTGAGCAGAGTAGTATCAGTAATGTCAAAGTTTCCATATCTGTCTGTAATGACATACCTTTATGAATGATCCCTTGAACACAACAGGGGACCTGAATTAGAGTCCAGATGCTTGTGGTGAAGGTAGCACTCAGTTTTTGTTCCCATTTCAGGCCATTTTCCCCTCCTCCCTAATTGGTTTATTATTTGCTAGCTTGGTTTTCGGAGACCAAATATATCATATCTCATTTTACCATCTTTCACTGCTGCACAGTAGTGGAGGGACTTTGTGGCAGGCTGGTGTTTTTGAGGTATTAGTTGCAGAAAACCTTGGATTATCCTTTCAAGTCGCATGAAAGCATGGCTGCTCCAATCCTTAAGAGGGAGCAACAGTAAAAGATGAAATATAACAAAGCAAGTTTAATTTTGTAAAAAAAAAAAAAAAATTAAAAAACATGCTACCCAAGAAGAGAGGAGGTTTTTAAAGGCTGATTTTTTCCTTGTGCTTGTTGTTTGACTTTATTGTCTGGGCTCAGGGGAAAAGTAGAGCTGTGTCCTGCAGAAAGGAAACAGAGCAAGTTATTCCAAACATATGCTCGGTATGAAGGATGTCTCCCTTAAAAGGGAAACCAGAGCAAGGTCATAAAAGGTTGTTGAAATGATGGCTCTCTATAGGCCCTTGCTGACTGTAAGACTGTGAGTCTCAGCTGCATATAACTGGTATGGCAGTTTTTATTTCTGCACTGTAAATATGTTTTCTTTAGCCAAAAAGTCATTTCAGCTGTTTATAGAAAAGCAGAGAGAAACAGAGAGAATAGGATTAAAGGGTGATTGAGGGGGAGTTTGTCATTTTATGAGCCTACCAGTCAAACCATCACAATAAGCTTGGGGGAGTGTTATTTATGTGGTTATGATCAATGCCTTCATCCACACAGTATAACCCAGTGGAGAGAAAACAAATGAAAAATGAATGAAGACTGTCAGGAATTTGCTCAGTTTTCCTCTAAAAAGATAAAACCTGACTGTTATTGTTACTGTTATCACTTTGTGTGTGTGTGTGTGTGTGTGTGTGTGTGTGTGTGTGTGTGTGTGTGTGCGTGTGTGCGTGTGTGCGTGTGTTTTCACCATTTTTCTTTTCATGCACTGTCTCTGTATAGATTATTTTGTAGATGTGATAAATATGAATGTGATATCCTGTCAGGAGCCTCTTGAAAATGAGATGATGCATCTCAAGGGGCTCATCCTACGCACAAGAAATTTGGGATTTGATTTCAAATGTGTAGACATTCTATATTCTGATGCTCTTGACGTCACTTTCTGAGACACGTCAGTGTCCTTCAGCGGCAGCATGCAGCTGCTGCATGCTGATCAAAGGCTCGGCTGTTTATGAGCAAAATGAGTGTTTGACATTTTCTGTTGTTTTTCCTCTGTAATCCAGCCAATTAGATTTGAAATGAAACAACGACCATGAGGTTCAAGGGATGACTTTCATAATTCATTTTTTTTGGATGTTCACAATCATATAGAATCAAATAATATAGGACTAGTAACTCTTTTTTTATACATCCTCCACCAGTTTTAGGAGAGTGCAGCAGGGCAGTGATTTTAAACAACTAGGAAGTTATTTTATGATCACAGAGGTTTTATGTCCTAACATGTTCAAACCAACTGATCATTTGTTTCACTTCCTGAAGATCAGACTAAGAAGTGAAAATGGGTGCAGTACAGGTCTGACATCCTCATCAGGAGCTTTTGGCTCAGAGACTTCAGACCTGTTAGACTTAAGTCATTGATCATAAAGGGTTTGCAATTAAATGGTAAATACCTTGATTTTATTTAAGGATATGTTAATTTGTCCAACTACTTTGATTCCTTAATTATCATAACTGCATCGGCTACAATATTAGTACGCTACACTTGACATTTTTCCATATTAGTGCTGATACAAAATGAATTCTCAAAACTTATATGTTGTGTAAACACAAGCAGCTGTAAAGAATTTCCCTAAAGAAAATACCTTGTAAAATTGTGATTTAAATAAGAAAGTGATAAAAAATATACCAAAGTCTAAGGATAGATGGGATTGTAAAAAACGTTTTAGGCAAATTTGTATTAAATTATATATACAAATAAAATGAATCACTCTGGTCAGTACCAAAAATGTCTCTACAGATACTAAGATATCAGCAATGTGAGTTTTACTGTAAAACAGATTGAGCAGATGTGACATCCATCCACATTCACATGTGTTGTTTCTGAGAATTGAAACTGAGGTCCAGTTTCTGTCAGCTGATGTTGTTGTGTGTCAGACAGTGTTTATATGATTTGGTGTGGAGGCAACACAGCTGTTGGCTGGATGGTTTGATGCTGTCATCTCTGCTGATCAGCCCCTCAGACATCCGCACAGCTGCCCCTAGCAAAGCCCCACACATGCACACACACACACACACACACACACACACACACACACACACACAATCGGTTTGTCACATTGTCACATATCCCCCCTTGAGCTGGCCTGCAGTGACATTGAAAAGAAGTGTAACACAGACTGCTGTCGGAGCAGAGAGTCTCAGGCCAACATGCAGACACGCAGAAAGATAGAAGTGAGGATATTGAGTGGCTTCGTGCCCTGTCCACCTACAGATTCACCTCCACTGTATAAAGTATACAATGTTCATTTCCCACCAGTGGCAGGTAAAGCTCCAGTTTATCTACAGTCAGGACCCAGTAGCTCTCAAATGAGACTGTTGAAATGAAAGAGCGGAGACGACAAGACATTTGAAGCTCACATTAAAAGAAGTGAAGCAAAATCCAAATCATCCATTCTCAGAAAAAAGGTCAAGATTTCTATTTTTAGCGGTTTATCCAGGGAATGTACTTTCCTGCTGTTGAATTGTTTGAAGCTTGGTGTCTGTGAAGAGACCACATGCAGAAACACGATGGACAATCTTAAGTTTTCCTTTGAACAAGCCAACAGAATAAAGTCCTTTTAACAGCTTAGCATGAAGAGCGCCACGCAATTATTTTCTTTTATGTTATTGCTGCACAAAAGGACTTTTGCTGAATAGTTTCTTCAAGCCTAAATAGTCTTCTCAGTATTTTGTTCTTTACTTAGCCATTAGCACCATCTCATCTTAATCAGTTTCCTGAAAACGCTCAGAGATTGCAGATGTCAGATATTTGCATAACAAGATGAAACAATGCTTCATGCTGAGAAATCTGGCTTTGGTTCGGGTTGAGGATAACAGTGTCAGTTTTTTATTTGTGTGATTTGAAGACAATATTTCCATTTCTATAGCCTTGTGTTTGTGAAAATTTAATGAAGAAAAACTTCAGAAAATGGCACTGATGACCGATCATTTAAACCTAATAATAGAATCAATTCTGGTGACAAATTGTGTCAATGCATCAAATCAGGCTCACCGAGCAAAAATCGATTTTAGAGTCTGTTCTGTGTTGTGGGGTGTTGTCTCATAAACATATATCTTTATATGTGTAATGGACTTTTTAAGTGTGTTTCATTGTTTCAGCTCTTTCGTGGCTGTTGCCACTGGTCATCAACAGTTGGGGCTATTTATGCAGGATTGCTTTCACTTCCTCTTTTTCACTAAGAATCAGATGAATTCCTGCGGCTCTCCGTTTGCCTGTAGTAATAAAAATGAAAAATCATACTTTGTCTTTCTCCCACCTCCACCCCC
>NW_019524802.1:314870-381681 GCF_002814215.2 Seriola lalandi dorsalis
ACAGCATCATTCAATCTCTGTTAACCCCTTGATGCATTTAAATACACGTGTTTGTGCAGAAGGACGGAATGTCTCATTTTTTATCACAGCTGAATGAGCCTTCCGGCTGCGTGAGCGAATGCCAGCTCGATTGTCATATTGTTTATTGATATGAGCTGTTGACAAATTTGCTGTGTGTTAATCCAGATTTGTTATTTGATGACATGAATTTAAATAATGAGGCGAATTGACAGATTGAGCCTGAAAGGAAATTCATGGTGTTGGCTGCCTCCACAGTTTAATGCCATAATAAATTGCCACTGGAGGTAAATCATGTTTGTATGCAAGTAGGATATCTATTTATTTTAAGGCAGCTAGCTTAATTTGATGCTGTATTTCACTCAGCACTATTTGTGGATGAAAACTGGTATGACTGTGGTTTACCAGATTAAATCTAAATCTGTTAGACACAATTTTTTAGTATTTTAGTTATGAGTATTTGCAAATCTGTAATGACAAGTAATTATAAAACTTAGGTATTAAATTGAATTTTATCACAAGGAATGATTTGAAAAACTTTGGAAAAAAGCTCTCTCAATCTTAGTTTATTTTATCTGAAACACTGGAAGCTAGTCTGACCCTGTCCAAAGGTAACAAAATCTTTCAACCAGCACCTCTAAGTACAGCCTGCTAATTAAACTATATATCTTGTTTGTTTAATTCGTACAAAAACCAAAAGTGTAAAAATGACAATTTGTGGTTTTTATGGAGGGGTTATGTGTTGGACTATTTCTTGAGCACAGTGACTACCTGGAGTTGGTTGCATGGCAATCTCACAGTGATGACAAGTCTCTGGGAACAAACCAGATGTGATGTGTTAATTTGTGAGTTTTAGATGTGCTGTGATAAATGTTTACATCAATGATCAGACCTGGATATGTGAGATTTTTACCGAAAAAGTCTAAAGGGAACAAGGTTTTGTGCATTATTATTTTTACTTGCTTATAAACATCCATTAAAATTTCCTTTTCTTGTTCATGTTCAGTGTGAACAGTATCTTGCATGTGTGGCTGATTATAGTATTTTGTCTGTCCAGTGCAAAAGAAACAAAATCAGAAGGGATGTGGAAGCAGCAGATGAGAGTTTAAAGTGAGGATTAGTTTGGAGCCTGTCCTCCCACTCATGCTTATGTGCTCACAAACACCCTAAGCTTATCATGTACCTTAACCTTAAAACCTCTAAACAAGTCTCAATACTCAAGCAGCCTGAGGACCGGTCAAAACTCTATCACTCTAAAACTGAAGCTCGTCCTCAGAAAAATAGAGATACAAGTGCACAAGGAAATACTCGTACATGTTATTTCCTCCCGATTTTGTTTGTCCAAGCTGAATTGCTGATAGAAAGAATGTGTTTTCAGAAGTGTCTGTAAAGTAATCCACTCCACCGCCTCAGCCCCTGTTTCTATGTCTCCACATCAGCGACAGCCAGGGCCATTAAATTGTCAAACTGTCAGTCCCATTCTCCTGAACGCAATGTCTCGGTAACACCTTAAAAGCATTTCTTCAAATTTGGGATACATATTCACTTGGACTCAATGATGAACTATGGTCAAAGGTCAAAGGTCACTGTGACCTCTGTATGACATGTATGGGTCTGAAGAAGAGTAAATCAAAGATAGACTTTTATCTAGTTCTCAGATATTCAGTCATATTGTGTTCAGAGTGCTTTTTGCTCAACCTTTCTGTGTCCCCCACTGAAGGTGGAAGGTTCCCATCTCAACAAGTTATGAGCAGATGTGGATGAAATGCTGTGTTGCACAGTAGAAGATGGACATAACAATAATTTAAGTTTTGGCGCAGATCCAGATCTTAGATTTCTCTTTTTTTCAAACCAGTAAAAAAAATATGCTGATTGAATAATGAAACAAACATAACCTACTTTTTACTTGCCAGCACTAAACATCTGTTGTGTGAATCTTAACCAAGTGAACCACTGAAGCCCAGGTGTTTTTCCATTTCAAACCAGTCCCTGCAGGTGGTATTTCGACTGATTACGTCTTTTCGCTGTGGTTGAAAGTTTGTTCATCAGTGAAATCAGCTGCTGCAGTGTTTGATTTGAATGAAACTGGTTTTGCAAAAAAATGGCACTGACACACAGATGAAGAATATACGGTATAAGCGTATTTATGGAAGATAAAAGAAGAGATAAAACTTTAATGATCCTCCTGTGAGGGTAATAAAGAAATATAGTGAATGTGAATGTAGGATGGGAATGACGAATATGAAAAGCAATATAAAAATGGCAATACACATTAAAGTTTTATTAAATCAATTCAAAGTAAACAGTATACATATGTGAAATTATAAAGGCTATAAATAGGCACATAAAATTAGCTATGAAAATATTCTTACATAAATTGCTGTGGTTTGCAGAAGCACACTATAAAAAAGAATCAAATACGGTGGGTCACAGAATAACCTCCGCATGAATGTGTTACAAAGTGTCCTGTATGACAAAGGACAGAGATAAAACATAGAGGAAAATGAAAGTGTGTAAAAACATGCAGAGAACACAAGGTTCTATAGTTTATACTGAGCTAATATACTGTATATGAGGCCAATCAAACAGGATACATAAAAAATAAATAAGGCAACTGAATTCTGTGGTTGTCAAATGTACATTTATTTATAAGATTAGTTATCATTTTAATTTGAGCTAATCCTGCAAAGGACATTATTATTATATGTTAGTTTATACAATATACAATAGGATAATGGTTCACGGTTATCAATCCAATGGTTTCATTTCGCTGAAAAACACAATTTTCTTATTATCTCACAGTGCAAGAAGAAAGAAAAGTCAGGATTCATCATCAGTTCTATGTTATAAATTCATGAGGTTTTTATAAAGATCAGTTCTAAGAGTGATTAAAAAAGAGCAGAAGAGCAGAATGGCTTCTTGATTGGCTACTGGTGTGAACAGCCAGACTATTGCTCGTGCCACACAGTCGGACTGGTATGAAACATCCAAATGAAATGAAGAGGCCAGGCCTACCATAGTCCTCAGAAGAGGGGAAAGTTTGTCTACTCGCTTTTATTCAGAAATAGAAACAGGTTGACCCACAGCGGAGAATACCCGCTCAGATGGTACTGATACCCCAGGATATTTTGACTGTTACGGATACGGATAGTGTTAATTGGCCAAAATTCTTATGTTGGGTTAACGGTTAAACAGTGAAGTAGGAACATTACTGGGGGGACAATGAATATTTGTGCCAATTTGTTGACTAACACATAGATGGCTGCAGAGGAAAAGTCAGGGGATCACCAAAATCAGTGGAGTTCATCCCCAGGGGACCATGAATATCTGTACCAAATTTAACGGCAAGCCAAGTTTAAACATTAAGCATTAGCATGAATATTGTCTTAGAATTAAATCATGCCTGAACGTCTTTGATAGATGCTTTTTTTCGCTTTCATATATATCCGATTACATATATATTGTCTGTGTGCGAGCTACGCTCATGGTGTTTCAATGCAAACCATTTTCCCTAGCCTACTCACCTGACAGACTCATCCTGTTTATGCCATTTTACAGGATAATCCCCTAAGCAATCTCATTTTCATAGTGCATCATAGGAGGTTGAATGGGCCTAAAATGAGGCCAGAAGAAGTATTGTGGTAATTCCTCTTCAACTAATGCATAATGATGAGATCAAGAAATTGAGAAGTGCAAAAAAAAAAGAAAGAAAGAATTGGAGTGGTAGAGGTCAACCAAGGTCATTTACTCATTGTTTAACAATTACAGCATCTATTCTTCTCTCTTCCACTCTGACACTTATTCACTCTGAGCTGACAGGTTGAAGGATGTTTCTAAATCTCCTCTCTCTCCCTCGGGGCGGTCCACCGCAGGTAAATCTCACACTTCTGTTTCTCTCTTTGCCTGTTGTTCAAGTCGGATTTAGCTGTTCTCTCATATATTCTAAAAGCAGGAGATGCGGCAGCTTCAATCTCATGATTATTTGTGCATTTTATTTGTTTGTGCTGCATCTGATTCCTGTGGATTGGTAGCTTTTAGTGTTGGTAGTTTTTTTTATTGAGTTCAAACACATTTTGTTTCTCAGAAGCGCTTGTGTTTTGGCAGCTCTCCCTCCAGGAGATGATTCAGTAACCTGCTTTTTCAGGGTTTGGTGCAAAGCCTGCTTTGCATTCTCCTCCTGTCCAAACACAGGCTTTCTTACACCCTGCAACACTGTGTTCAGATCCATCTCTCTGTGTGTCTCTTTGTTGCTCCTCTCCATTTTCTTTGTGCTTGTCTATGTATGTTTGAATCTGCAAGTTTGTGTATTATGTCCCTGCATCATTACATTCAGCTCGGTACTGTCTGACTGGAGGAAGAGAGGGCTCCAAAAGACAGGGGAGTCAGAGCAGATAGTGAAAGACAAACTGTGACCAGTAGACCGGCTGCTGTGTGATCCAAAAGGACAGGCCATGTAGACCTGCGTCAGAGTCTCTCAGAGCTGCCAGGCAGGAATGTGTGAGAAAGAAGAGAAGTATGTCAGGTAGAGGGATTTCTTCCTGCACGACTCATCCTGTCTTGGATGACATTCAGTGACAAGTAGACAACCGTTTTAGTCTTGCTGAACCACACCTAGCTTGTCTTTTCACTTGACTCCAGAAATATAGCAGAGCTCGTCATTGACCATGACACTGTGATGGTTTCTTTCTTTTAAAGGCAGTGCATGCACACACAGGGTTTTCGGTTTTCCTGGCTGTTAAGAACTCCGTGTAAGCTTAATTTAGGTGCAGCTCTGCTGGAAATGACTTGAGATCACCAAATTGTGATGTAATAATAGGGCATGACGACGTTTGGCTGTGTGGCTGCGTTCTCGGGGTGAAGGAGACTGTCCTCCTCTAAAGAACAACCCCAGAGGTGGTCTGTGGAAACAGGTTATTACAACCCATAGTTCCATTTTATTGTAAGGCGAATGGCTATAGTAATAATGACAGTAGAGAAGGAGGAAGTCAGGTGACGTAGTGCAAAGAGAGACAAAGTCCATGTTGGGAGGAGGTTGGGGAAGTTGGATGAAACATCCAAACACGAGACTTCCAGACTGCTGTGTTTTTTTTCAAGTTTCAAACCAATAGTCAAAGACCAGCTTCCTTTATCCTTGACTGATCCAAAATTTTAACTGTGTAGTAGTATTGTTACCATGACAACAAATGTCCGATTTGCCTTCCACTGGTGTGCTCTTACGGGTTGTGTCCGAGGATAGGGGCAAGCGACCTGCACGGTTGTTGAGATTGGAGGACTTGTTGTGGTGAACTTCCAATGTAGTAATTTCATTCATTAAGACAATCATGAAGTTGGTGAACAAGCCAACAGTTATAGCCATATTATCTAACATTTTATTTGGAGATTAAAATAAAAGTGAGAATACCCCAAATGTCGGTGATGGCATGGTGATTTTATCATTCACCTTTGCTTTCTCCTTCAAATACATTTTCTAATGTGGGGGTTTGTTTAAAATCTGTTTCACTGTTCATGTTTGTTTCCCTAAAGAACCTATTTGTTAGCGATGTCGTCATGTTCAGAGGGGTGTCTTTAGTTACAGAGCTGATGGCCAGAGCTAAACATAAATGAAACCAATGTTGTAATAAATGTAGTTTTGCTTTGAGCGATGTTTTGATGAACAAGTTTTGTTTTGTTTGTATCTAAAGCCCTACTATCACATGTATGAGGGCACACATTCATGATGGCTCTACGGTTGACGGCCAATAAATCAATGTGCCACTAAAAGGCAGGGAAGAGGGTGGAGGAGTGCAAGCTGATATAAACATCGGCACTGCAGGATTCATTCAATGAAAATAATAATAATAAAAACATTTTTCAAATGACCTTTGTTAAGTGTCAAGGATACACACAGAAACAGAATTTACAAGAAAACTCCACAGGGTACCTTCAAATGGAGAGCAGGCAGCATGTGATGCAGCACTTATGACACTGAATCTCTATCAGCTAATCAAACAGCCGCCAGTAGCGTGGCCGAAAGTGCAACAAGCTTCTCGTAGAAGATGGTGTACCAGTAGAAACAGATCAATATCTGGTAGATCGGCCTAATAAACATGTCACACCTCTGGCTTTAATCTCTGTATACATCATTCAGGCCAAATTTAGGTTTCATCTGTGGCCAGCCTGTGAGTGTTGCCAAGGGCAGAACAATAGTTATTCCATTTGACAAGCCATGTGAAACACACGTGTTTACCAGACGTTGTTGTTGTTTGCTATGTTGTTAGCGCTCCTGTGGCATTTTGTTGTTTTGTTTTACTTGCTGCACATTAATCTGTCTCTTCGCATTGGCATAAGCAACGTGTACCGTCTGGTAAGCCAAATTTAAATGAAGTGGAGACCGGGCTCAGCTGCCACAGATGAGATGGGGTGTGCACCTTCTGCTATGGGGGGAAATTGCCCGCCCAAACAGGTGCCACAAAACTAAGATACAAGTGAGGGAGATGTCAGTCGAGCACCTGAGAAGAAGTCAGACCAAGTCCAAACACCTGCGTAGACGAACTGTAGGTGTGTAGGGCCTTTAATGTTCTTTAGCTTTGATCAGTTTGAGCTTCAAGATCAATGAGTTGCAACATTACTGATATGTAGAGAGAGGAATAGGATTTTGCCTTTGCTGCACTGTCTTACTCTTTTGTGTGTGTGTGTGTGTGTGTGTGTGTGTGCGTGCGTGCGTGTGTGTGTGTGTGTGTGTGTGTGTGTGTGTCCCAGCAGATGTTATGGAGGGGAAGAGTGCCATTCTGCTGGGCATGAGTCAGTGGAACTCAAATGACCTGGTGGAGCAGATCGAAACTCTGGGACACATGGAGGCCCAGTCACATGGTACATCCTGCACACGCACACACACACACACACACACACACGCACACACACACACAGATTTATAATGACACTCAGACACACAGAGACACTCATGTGTGCACCACAGAGGTGTGTGTTTTGCTTGCTCACACATCCATAATGAAGGTTCAAATTGCCTGGAATGAGAGGGAGAGTAACCCACTGAATGATGATAATGGTGGGTAGACTGCAAATGGACTATAGCATCTATTTAAAGCCAAATTAAGTCATTTCTGACCACTAGGGGGCAGAAAGAGCCCAAAACTCTACCATCATGTCATGTTATCGAGAACTACTTTCAGACTTACAACAGCCCTCCAGGCAAACACCTCAAGGGGCTGCAGTGGTGTGTGTTTGTATCGGTTGAGCATTGAATCCACAAACTAGTTTGAAGACCTATCAAACACAAAGACATTTATTCTTTTTTTTTACACACTCTTAAACAATGATCACGTTTGCAAAATTTCTTGCAAAGTAAACTGTGAAATTAACTCAGTGCTACAATTAATTCTCCCTGGTATGTATGCTTCCATGCATCTGACTGGCTAGTACAGCGCATTGCTTAATGCTGTCGTGTTTTCAGTCTCATGAAATGAATGCCAAGGCTACATGTTCATCTCAGTTTAAACACAGCAGGTACAGAGAGCAACAGGTTGTGTGTGCGGCCACTTGATGTACAGTTACTGATCTTTTAAGCCATGGTCGCTCCATCAACTCACTGTTAAAAATACCTGCTCCTTAAGCTATGTGACTTTCACCAGTCACTTGTTTATTTGTCTTTTCGCCATTTAGTTTTGAGCAGGTTTTGTACACTCAGTTTGTCAGAGCTTGTTTGCGGGGAACTGCATTTATTTTTATACGGGGGTGAGGGGTCAATGAGAGGTGTAGCACTCCACCATACAGTAAAAGTGTGGGCGGAAAAACCAAAGCAATGAGCTAAAAGAGGCTTAGAACGGCACAGACCTGCAGTGGGTGTTATTTCTCTAGCGTTTTTAGTGTTGTGAGTGACCCTCTCACATTTCACTGAGTCCTTTGATATCAAGTAAATATCAAAAAGGTTACTACATGCTTAAGGTTTAAGGCTTCAATATCAAAAACCGTTAAGAAAACCATCTACATAGTCCAGAGAATGATTTAAAGTGAAACAGTTTGGGATGATCCTCGCTTGCAGAATGTAAACGTCTTGTTATTCAGGCTTTAGCTGAGCATGAGTGAACAGAAGCACATAGTGAGCAGAAGATAAACCGAAGGGTGCCTAAGATCTAACATGCAGATATGCAGTGTGTTTCAAGCTCAGTGCCTCGTCTCCTTGCTCAGTGATGCCTGAGGAAGAACACTGATCTTGGAACACATGTATATCTGTGCTCGTCCTCTGCTCTTTCTGCACCTCAGTTCATTTATGCGCATCTAAAGCATCAGTTAAAATGAATATCACTCTTTGCCAGCAAAGAGGTTCTGATGTTTTTCACTTCTAGTTACGGCTAGCATTGAATTTCAAACCAATCATGAAAAGACAAATAATACAGATACATGTGGATGCTCAGCTTCCTTTTTTCTCTTTCTTCTTGTTCAATTCAGTTCAGTTCCTCAGATGTAAATGAGTTAACAAGACCTAAATATGGATTTTCATCCTTACTCAATGGACAGAATTTCCTTTGATTTTAGAGATTACCCTTCCTTTCTTCTTTTGTGTTTAGTTTTATGTCTCCCCATCCGCGTTGCTCTCACTTCAAGGTCCTGAGGAATAACATGGCAACTGCTGTTCTAAATTTTTTCCTGAGATCCAGATTGAAAGACTTTTCCTAATCCTGTCTTTGAGCAGAAGCTTCTCACGTGGTTCAGTAAATCAAAGAACGTCCAGATCTGTTTCATTTGTGTGCTGTAAATCGAATCATTCTGAGCAAGGGAAAGAACAGATGCTGTGTCTGCCTGTAGAAATATTTGTGAAACGAACAGTCCTAGCAGGAAGAATATCATATTTCAGCATATTTTCATTTTGGTCCTCAACATTGACTTTAAATCAAGTGATTCTTCTAATGAATTCTACCTGTGAGAAAGTTATTTAATTAGATTCATTTATCTAAGTCTCTGGTGTGAGTATCCAACCACTGTAACTGAATTACATTCACCCAGAGATTTAACAGCACAGTGTTTTTCAGACACAATAAGAAAAGTTCAGTTTGTGCCTTTAAAGATCATAAATCAATGCTGGGATTTATGCAGATCACTGGTTTTTAATAGAACTGTCAAACACCCACAGCAGGGGATTTCATGTAAGAGTGTAAAATTCAATCAGAGTTGTCAGGAGTAAATTGCCATTAATGTTTTATAACCTTTTTGTCACTCTCCATTATGTTTTTTTGTGAGATGGTTAAGTCATGTTTTTATTTATCAACATGTCATATACGTGAATAAACATCCATATATAAAATGTTACATTAGGTTATCTTCTTAATCGGATGACGACTTGGACAAAACAACAGGGAACAAAAATAAATTGGATGTCAGCAATAAACAATCAGAGCCAATTTAACCATACATGACAAAATCACTGGTAATTACAGCTTTTCATAACCAACTGTGCTTTACCTCTGGCGGTCATGTGCTGAGAGCATGGCACTTGCTTTTGGTTTTTGTTTACTGATAAATGGACTGGCTCTTGTTGTGAAGGTCAGCTCTGAGGTTTGACAAACTGGAGTGGATGCTTTTAATCACTGCGGTCCAGTGGGAGTGTATTCTGGTCCTGCAGAGATGAAAGAATTCGCTCCTGCAGGGATGCAGCACCAAGTCATGTGGTAGTAACTGAAGAAGTGGGTACACTGTGTATACACACCTGCGTAGTGCGCCACTGCAGCAGCAGTGCCAGCCAGTTATTGTAGATGATCCACAATAATATTAACTGTACCAGTGTGATGAATGAAATACCAGTTTTTTATTAACAAAATATGAGGTGCTGCCCCTTTTATTTAAGTATAGGTTTTCAAGCTTAAAACTCAAGTTGAGGAATATTTTACCCTGATATCCTTTTATGAACGTGGGCACGGTAGTTTATTTTGACTCCATCCCACGTTCACCTTCCTGCTGAATAAATATTCACTCTGGCGCCAAAAGTTTCTTGATGTGCAACTGAAAATAGTCCCAACACATGCACTTTGTGTGAAAAATGACATATCGCATCTTTTTTAGGAAATAATTCAGTCTTATTTTGAAAATGAAACTCTATATTTATGGCCCATTTTTAAAGCTTTAGGTTTTCAGTAGGAATGACTGGGGCTGTGTAGGGTAGGGAAATCGAAAGGTATTGATTGGATGGTATTGAGCAGTGGACTAACACCTGTGGGTTTTGGTCTTTTCATGGACTTTGTTCATTGGCAGCCTTATTCCTCATTGTAATACTGACGCTCCATTTAAGATTGCATTTAAAGTTCAGCCAAAGCTAGCACAAGGCCTCAACAGTCTGAGTTAGCTAAAGCATGTGGGGATCTTCCTAATTAGAGTGTTTTGTGGCGGAGCAGGTGAGGCAGACTGCCAGGAAGATCTTTTGATACAATCAATTTGGCTATCTTAGCTCCAGGTGAACTTTAGAGTGGCATGCACCTGAGTCATGCTATGAAGATATCAGTTAACGGCCAATTTGGAGAGGAGGAATGCTAACTTTTAAGGAGCATACTACCGAGAGTATTGTATTAAAACTTCTGCCTTCCTGTTTTTTGATACAAAGTTTACATCTTTTAGCTGAGGACTTTTTGTTCTAGGATGTAAATTAATCATATCATTATAATTTGTGAAACCTGCGCGTACTGATTTTTTTTGCCCACTTAGAGGCAGGAGAAACAAGCTGACATATGACATGAGAGCATCTTTTAAGTTGATATATGATTTTGTGTTAACAAACAGTTGCTTATTTACAGCAGACACATTTATTTGAAGTTGTGTTTGTGGCCGCCTGATGAATTTAAGTACAATATTCACTCTCCTTCTCTGTTCTGGTCTCCAGCAACTCCTGAGGGAAATGTTCGGCTCTTCAGCTTCTAAATGCTCCAACAAGTAAATTAGTTGCTTACTTGTTTTTAGTCTTATAATTCTCTTTGGGTTCATCAATATGATGATATATGTAGTCTTGTAGTCACCGTTGGTGTAAAATATTGAAATGTACAGCTGTTTTAGTCAAATGTGGCTGTTTGATGACAAGTACAGTCAAAGTTAGAATGATAAAAACAAACAGATTGTTTTAATGCACTGCATGTTACAATGTGCGTATATTACAAACATGAAGTGAGGTGGCTAAAGAGAGTTGATGACAGAATAGGACAGGAGGACTGTGATAGCATTTTGCTGCCTCTGTCATCAGTCACTGTAAATCTCCAGGTTCTTGACCCCTGCTTCAGATGTGAGGTCAGAAAATACGAGGGTCTTCTTTCTCCATTTCTCCTTTGATGACAGGGTGTCTGGTGCAGGAGCTGGTCCGCACATCAGTGGTGCTTGAGAAGTTAAGTGTACTCACTGCCCATTGAAAAAAAATAAGCCTGCTATAGACGACTGGGGATATTTTACCTTAAATGGAGTGTCTGATGTATATGGTGTCTGTATTGGTCTAAAGCTGGCGTCTATCCATAATGGTAGACACTGAGCTGAGACATTATGACATAGTCATAATGTCCCCCCAGTATCTTGAGACTGACACCCACTGAGACCATATCTTTTTATCTTTTATGATGTATGAAAACATTATTACACATAGTATCTTCTTTATGAAATAGAATAGAGATTAGATGTTCCTCCTGCAGTATAATCAATGTGAGGCTGTGTCTGGTACAGCAGGCACTTCACATTTCAATCGTACCACACGACTGAAGTGGCAAAGCATGTCTGCAAACACTAATAATGTCGCATAAATTTGTTTTTCAGAAAATCTATTATGAGACAGCGATTGCAGCTTTGTGAAATGTTGTTCCACTCAAAACCCTGTGACATGGAAAAGAAAAGACAGGAGAGGTGCTTCCAGTACACTCTGAAGCCCAGAGACCGCTGTTAAAAATTTTACCAGGACTTTCAAAGTATTGGTAATTGCATTCTCACTCTCTCTCACTCGTTCTCTCGTCCTTAAGTAGCAACCATTGAACTTAACCGAAAATAGAAACTCAGCAGCATGGTGCTGCATACAAATGTGAATGTGCCTGCTGAGGTTCTGTATTCTTAATGTTTGTTTACACCGACACTCGTGGGAGCAGCACAGGAATATTAAAGACATAAAGTTAGCCTGTTGCAACTGGGCGTAGCAGCAAAAAAAGAAGCAACACCAAACAGTAGCTGATGCAACAGAAGTGGCCGGTCATGTGGGACTCTAGAAAAATGATTAGCATGTTTGACCAGCAAATGGTGTGATTTTAGCTCATCGCAGAGTAGTCAGTGTCGGTGAATATATTTATTGCTGTACAGAAATTAATGGTGCTTTTTATGCATTTATTAGATAGTAATAATGTGGATGTGATTGGAAACAAGGGAGAGACAGGTACAATTATGAAAGTTATGTGTGAATAATGTTTCCATTACATAGTGTGTCCACAGGAGAACCCGAACAAGTATGTGTTTTAACTGCATAATGTGTGTACGTTTTTGAACCTGCATTAATTGAGTTCTTGACCACCTTGGGGCAGGACAACAAGCTGGAAACACACCATCTTTATCACCTGTAATGAACTTAGCAAAGGCTTGCCTATCCTGCAGACATGAAGCAACATTTCTGGCCATCTGATAAATCTCAGTCCATTTTCCTCCTTTTAGCTCTATCTTTGGTCTCCACCAACACCTGAGAAAATTATCTGGCTCTTTAGCTTTAGTTATGTTCACCAGCTAGTCGCTAACTTTGCCTGTCTGCTGTTTGATGCTGAGCAGGTAGCGCACAGTGGGCTTTTACAGCTGCCTGCTTTGGTTGAAAAAGATAGAGTGGACAGAACAGAACAATAATGTTACAGGGTAGAGTTGCGTAAACCAAAACAACTAGATGGAAGATGCTATAAAAATCCATGGAGCTGAGGTCAACTGCAGAGTTGGTGCTAACTACTTCTGGGTTCAGCACTATGAGTAGTTATGTGACCCATTGTTAATAGAAAATATTGATCATAGTGCTTTAAATTCTCAAATAGGTCAGTATTGACCTTTACAAGTCCAGCTGCATTCAGGCATCAGCGCATACTGTGGAGTATCAAGCCCCTACACATGTCTAAATTCTGTGCTCAGCGTCTGTTGCAGGTACGCTGTGATATTTAACTGTCAGTGCTAAAAAATGTTAAATGAGTCACTAATGACCATGACAGCTACCCATTTGTTAAATCACCTCATTGCTTATGTTTTATTGTTAGTGGTTTATAATAAAAGGTGAGAAAAAGCCTGGATCACATTGTGTTGTTGTGTAGGTCAGAACAGTGGGTGGTTTCCCTGCATGGGAAAGCTACCTGCAATTAGAAAATGTGATGTGTGGGAAACCTTAAAGGTGCAGCTTGACCGCTCTGAATCAGAGCCTGTTCAGCAGTTGAGCTGAAACATCCACTAACCTTCGATCCCCATCTATTTGTCAGTCCCTCAATAGCATCTCTGGGATTATAACCACGCTCCCTCTGCTCTTGATTATTCCTTCATTCCCTCCTCTGCTCTCCTCAGCTTCTCTAACCGTGCATTTCCCCCTGGCCTTTCTGCTCCTTCATGCCCCTCCCATCACATCACCTCATCATGTGCTTATATTTTGCCCGCTCTATCTTGCTGCATTCGTTTATTCCACAAGCCACGGGCGACTGTAAACACTCTCTCTTCCAGTAGAGACGACTTATAGTGATGGAAACCTCATCGACAGAGAGGAATGCCTGGAGCACAGCTGCCCCTTATTTTCCACTGTACTCTTCCTCTTCATCTCTGCTCATTGTGACGTCCTGTGATCTAACATCAGCCACCGCTCACTCCACTGTCTTTCAGGCTCCCCATCTGCTCACTATGCAAACACTCTTATCAGTATATTTATGCAGTGCTCTTTTCATCACCATTTTTTTCCACTTCATTCACTGACTGATGCTGTATAATGTAGTCAGACCTGAAATAGCCATCTTACATAACTGATCTTTTTCGAAAATTACTGACTCCATGATAAACAAAAACTCCTGACTCCGACTTGGCTGCTTCCTTGGTATGTGCTGCCAAGCTGGGATAAGATTAGCTAAAATGGCTATGTCAGTGGAAACAGACAGTTTTGGTGGAGATGACTAAGTGATAAGTCCTGCCAAACAACCCAACACAGACTTTTATTTTTCTCCTGGAAACATAATATATGATGAGAATATAATTCCACACAAAGTGACCCGGAGAGAAATATATTGAATGGGAGAATGATTTTCCATTTTCTGTGAAGCACCACGGTTCTCTTTTCTGCATGCACCCTGCAGCTCTATTCAGGAACACATGCAGAGCGAGAGAGACAGAAAACATAAATTTAAGGTCTGAAACTCATCTGTTTTCTGCCCACCACCTCCTCCTGGTCAAGTCAATTTCAACACACGACACAATCTCCCTCTTATTTTAATTCCCATTAATGTTTTTGTCTTTCTTGTGAAAGCAAAATTGCCCAGAGAGGCTTAAAAGCTGGAAAGACAAATTTGAAAGTCTGATGAAAGCAGAAAACGGCAAACAACAAACGAGGGAGAGGTGAGATAATTGTAACAGGCGGCTGGTCTTGAAGACTCCATGTCTGGAGTACTGTTCTGCCTCATCTCTTATTTTTACCGCCCTTAGGAGGGGGGAGGGGGAAGGGAGAGGAGGAGGGAGAGCAAAACTGCGATGCGCCATAACTCTGAGCTCCCCATAGATTTCCTCTGCTAATGTTTAACACACTCCCTGACCCTTTACAAATGCTGATTGAGTGTTGTTGTGAGTGTTTATGTGCAGCAGAAGTGGCATGTAGTGACTGTGGTCACACAGTCAGTGTAGCACTTAAGGGTAGAAATCGGTCAATAGCACTTAAACTCTTCACTTAATAATAACTGAATAATATATGTTTAGTCATTTCTGCAATAAAAACATTTTCCACTCTGTATTTAAGTCACCTATTGAATAGCTGTCCCTTCCTGAGGTTTCCCCCCCTTTTTTTCACATAAGGTTGTTTTTTTGGGTTTTTTCTTATACAAATCAAGGGTGTAAGTATATAGTAAATCATACGTTTTACAAACTGTAAATCCCCCCTCAGACAAATGTGTCACCTTGGGCTATAGAATTAAAATTTACTTGACTTTACTTACAATTTTTCTTGTCCAAATAACCAATACTAAAACACTGAGTATCTGCTCATACTGATGCCAATCCAATACAGATTTAATTCCCTCCTTTAAAATCCCATCAGTGAACAAACACGTTTTACTACAAGACTCAGTTTTTCAATTAGATTGAATAATGACACATTGGAGACGCTTGACACGTTGGATCTCATCATATAAGATGTAAAACGCAATTCTTCAATATTTTAACTAACCAAATTCATTAACTTGCTTGTACATACATATAAATATTGTACATACATATATGTACAAGCAAGTGCATGTATTTATAGTCACAATGTATTTCTTATGTACATATATGGCAATTGGTGGCAACACTTGAGACATTCAGTTAAGCAGTTAAAGAAATGTCACATTCAACATGAAAATCACGTGCTTTTCTAAATTTCACAGTTTTCTTTGTGATCAGTTTTACTCTTTTGTTATCTTAAAGAAACAGTTCTTTATGCTAAGCTAAGCTAACGATCTCCTGGCTGTAAAATCGTATTTACCGATATTTTCAGACAAGAAAGCATATAAGCATATTTTTCAAAATATCAAACTATTCATTTAAGGCAGCGTCTGATTCTTGTAGCATCTTCTTTCCCCCTTTGACTGTGGAGATGGATATGAATTGTAACTGTTAATACGTTTGTCTGATGTTCGATCCAGTGTTTTGGCCAGATTTAGAGGGACGTGACAGTGAATTTCAAATCAGTACGTCCCTAGTTGCAGGTACTGAGTTAGCCTCTGCTACTATACTTCACTTCTGCCTGCTGTGTGTGTGTGTGTGTGTGTGTGTGTGTGTGTGTGTGTGTGTGTGTTTGTGTGTGTGTGTGTGTGTGTGTTGGGTCAGCAGGTTTGTCATGCACAGGAGCTGGTGGCGTCTCATGGGGTCTTTTCGCAGTAGTAGGCCAACACAGACCCTGATGCCTGCAGCAGTGAACAGATGGCTGAGCGTGTTAGCATGCCTGTACTGTGCCAGGGGTCAGAGGTGGCTGTTCACCCAGTCAGGAGACAGCATTCCTCCAAATGAGGACCCTAACCTGTTACTCCTCAACAGCACACACTCTCCAGTCTCAACAAAGCGATACATAACAAAGCGATCCTCACCCTTCTATATTCTTTCCATTGCAAACATCTTACCTGTAACACAAAAATAATGTAATACATTACAGATGTGCTGTGCTGTAACCGATCTTCTACACCAGTGGTTGGTCATTCAATCTACCAGCACCCTGTAGAAGAAATCTTGCAGTTGTTTGGGAGTAAATAAACACTTTATAACCTGTAAACATGTGCTTTGGCCATCCCATCACTAGTTGTATCTAAATGCTGTTGTACAGCAGTTACACTAATCAATATTTTTCATTTGGATCAAGTGACGACTGACAGAGAATGATCACCCATCTCTGTAGTTCCCCTCAGCTCTGTGGAGCATATCAGCCTCTTTCAGCTCATTGTTTTTGTTGTTTTTTTTTGCCGGCATTTGTACTGTTTTGCTCTTGCCACTGAAAAATAAATGATGCTTCTAGCAGCAGCAGATGGTTGTCTTCAGTAAAAAACCTCTAATAAACTGACCTTGCCAGCAGTTAGCTAGTGGAGAATTTAGCAGCTAAAGAGCCAGATATTTCCCCACCGGAGATCAAACCCAGAGCTAAAAGCCTGAATATTGGACTCACATGCATTGGACGGACAGTGACTCCTCATAGCCCGAGCTGGTTATTGTAATAAAGACACTTCTTGCAATAATACTATGAGCCTGTTCAGTGTTATTACCACTGAACACCACGATTTCTCATTAACGACATACAGCTGTATTGATTACGAAAGTGTCCCTAATCACGTCGCACAAATGTAATCAGAGGCTTTGTTCTGCATCGTAAATCTCATCTTATGTCGTTTGAAACTGTGGCATGTCGTGTTGAATTAAGATAAAGATTCAGAGGCAAAAAACAAACCACAGGAAGAAGCCAACGCTGCTGTTTTCTGTGCACGTCTTCCCAGGAAGACAGATAATTCACAGTGATACTGTAGCTTTCTAATGAGTCGATTCACACTCCAGCAGGCAGGAAACTTTGAGGGCATTTTGCCATTTTCATACTCCCTGGGAAGATATAAATCTGTAGTCTGGGAGCCAATCTCGCTGATGATGAATGCAGTCTTTTGCCTCCCACTCTCATCTTCCTGCTCTTGTCTTTCGCCCATCTGCTCGATCGAAGGTGACAAATGTGTGATGGCGATAGAAGTGGTCGAGACCTGAGAGGAAGAAGATTCAGAGAGAGATAAACAGACAACAAAAACTCTCTATGCTGGCTACAAAAAGAGAGTTTTATGGGAAAATGACATTTTAAATCATAGTTGTTGCTCGCAGAATGACACACAAGAGGGATCCGAACAAAGATCAATAGATCAATATTTCATCCCTTCTCATTCAGCTCTAGTAGACTTCTCTGTAGAGCCCTTCATTCTTCAAATTGCTGTTTCCGGAGTCAGTTTTCTCCTCCTCTCTCTCTTAGATAAGTTAAGAAATATATCAGACTGCAGTATGAAACAGATGAACTGTGTGCACCTGCTGCGAGTCTGTGTCTGACTGGGCTTTAAGCTACTGGAAATGGCAGTGGTGTTGCCGGACAATGGTGCTGTCAACTTTCCACAGTGTGCTTTCGAGGTTAGATAATTTGTCGGGCAGGAGAGAGAGCGCAGGGAGAGAGCTGCTAAATACCAACAAGCTTCTTAAAGCACATATGACTGGCAGGACTCAGACCTCTGAGAGGAGGCACAAGAAATGAAAATAGAAAAGCAGACAGATTTTGAGAATCCCCTTGCAGCAGCACAAATCTGCTGCAGGAGAAAAAAAAAACAACAATTGGCCTCGTAACCACAGGAATCCGGTTTCTACCACTGAGCCGCACCAACAGAAAGATTTTGTCAGTTTGGTCCAATATCAGACAATATCTCACTTTTCATTGAATTCAGGAGCATCCCAGCATGTGTGCTGCTCTCACAAATGATAAGGTGAGTGTAGCTCTGCTATTTCGTCTGACTGTCTTTCCTACAATCTGCCGAACGCAGCTGTTTGCTGCAGATTGGCAGTCAGTACATTTTCAAATACAATGCTATGTGTGAGATGTGGGGCTTTTCTATACTGGCTGTGTCTGTTGAATGCTGTATTCAGTGATAAAACAATTTTACACTTTTTTTTCGCACTTAATTAAGAAAATTTATTTAAGGATGAAGTTACGACTGAATCGAGACCCATTGACTTTATATTTTTATTGCACCATAAATTTAAACTACAGTGAACGTAGCTGGAACATTTCCTGTCCTCCAAACCAGAGAAATCATATTTCACTCAATCAGCCACAGGAATTGTAGTCTGTGAAAACTGTAATGAAACCTATTTCAGCTGTCTGCTTTAAGGCACCGCTCTAACCTGCCTAAAATAATTGTATTTGTCAGGGTTTCAGGTTTCAGATTCATACCACACACGCTGTATCAGGGGATTTTGCTCGTGTGAAAATGGTCAAATAGAAATGTGTTGAAGACTGGTCTCAACCTAAAGGGTTTCCTGCCCACTTGAAATACTTTTATTTGTAGAAGTGTAGATGTTTAGCACTACGTGATGTTAAGATTAAAGCAGTATAGGTAAAATTATTAAATTATTATCATGTATTTGTACATATTTGGTATAAAAATGTAGGAATTTCAAAATACCAAATATCAGTACTTAGTACATTTTAGAGGTCAAGACATGGACTTAAGTTGCATATTTGATCACAACATACTTGACTCGACAACAGTATAAACACTTGCCAATTGACAATTAATATAACCACAATAACTTGTGACCTCACTCAGACTATTAACTTGAAATAATGACCCACCTGAGGAAAAAAGATCAACAAGACAAGAGCACTGAAAGCATAAGACAGCCGAGGCTGATGGGAATGTCTGTAGTTTATCAGGGGCTCTGACCTGATAATGGTGATGGCGCCAGATGAAAAGTCAGAGGAACATAAACCTCATCAGGATTGTTGACATTGGACATAACATAACAATCCGTCCAATGGCTGTGAAGATATTTGACTTGAAATTGTCAACCTCATGGTGGTGGTGGACAAAAAGACGGCTCACAGATCACCAAAGTCTGTATGATCCATCCTCTGGGAACCTTGAATGTCTGTGCAAAGCTGCATGTTAATCCCTTCAGTAGTTAAAAGGTAGTTGAGATATTTCAGTTTGGACCGGTGGTGGACTGACCAGCAGACCAACCAACATACCAACATCGTCATCCCTTGAGCCATAAAAGATTATTATTATTGAAAAAAGTATATACGTATACGTGTATAAAAGTATATAAGTATAATGTATATCTGACAACAGCCAATCACGTTGCTCAACCAGGAGGGAAGACTTGAGTCAAATGTAAGATGTATATGATAAATATGTCAGTCAGAGGCTTCCATCAAAAACACACTAACGATCTAGTCCCACAAATAAGTGCAACTACCTTTTCATCAAACAAGGCTTAGTTTTTCTGCTCGCTGCCAAATCCCACAATGTTTCCATCTCCGGCAGCGTTTGTGCACTAAAATACTTGACAAGGTTTTTGGAGGAACTTTTCGGCCCTAGCTCCCTCTTTCAGAAAAAAGAAAACCTCTCTCCATTGATTTCCTGTTACTTTGTGACCAAAATAGTGCAGTGGGCTTAGTCCCTTGTGTGTGCTGAGCTGTTCTAGACAAGCAGGCAGTCGGAGGCAAGCTGTGGGCTGGGAATGGAGTAGAAGGGAGCTGACAGTGCGTGAGTCTGTTGCGAGCCTCCCGTGACAGTCGGTCCCAGACGAGGAGGCCAAATAAACAACTCTAGCGAGTAAAGCACAGAGCTGTGCCTTGAGCCCAGAAGGAGAAAATAGAAAGAGAGACAGGAGAGAGCTCAGGAATAAGATGACACAGGGTGCAGAGGCTTCCGGAGAGGGTAATGAGTTTGGCCAGGTTCCCATGATATGCTGCACCGCACCAAGAGAGAGCGTTAGAGAGAGAAAGAAAGCGATGCTTTTAGTTTTTCCGGTTTGGATAAAAATGTCCCCATCCGTTCATCTTTGTGTCTAGAAAAGAAGTCTATTGTTTTTTCTGCATCAGAGAAGCCAGAATCCTATTACATTTGATGGCTATAGACACTTCAGCAGAAAAATAACCACGCTCCTGTTGTTTACTGTCAGTATTGACTTCTGAATCTTATGCTTATGCCAGTAGAGCCTAAGGGTACATAAGCCCATCACCCAGTTTTGAGTAAGAATTAAGAGAGATGAAGAGGCATTAGTAATATTGACCATATTCACTGATCAATATCTATTTATGCTCCTGTTATCGGTGCATCTGGGTGAAGTGGCTCTCACAGTGACGCCTTTTTCTCTATTTTCATTCTTCCCTCCCTCTTGCGTCCCCATTTTACTACTCTTTTCTCTTTACAGAGGGTCTCTACCAGCTGGGTGGTCCTCGCTGTGCCCCTCAGAGCAGCATTGAAGGACTGGAGGACATAGAGGTAGGATAATTACAAAGAGTCTCTCAGTGTATTCACCAGCAGCCACGAACAAGTAGAAGTACCTGGTTGTTTGTCTTGCTCTGTAGCCCCACAACGTTGACAAAATGCTGCCTCTGTTCCTTCCCTCTCCTTGAGTCTCTCCTTTTAAGTATCTCTTTTTTCAACTCAAACTGAACCCTTTTGCAGAGGAAATGTAAGACCCACGTGCTGCTGCTCGTGGTGCACGGGGGGAACATCTTGGACACAGCAGGCGGAGACCCAAGCACAAAGGCTGGTGATGTGGCCACCCTGGCGTCAGTGCTGGAGAAAGTGACGCGGGTGCATTTCCAGGCTGCTGCAGAACACGTGATGATCAAGCTGGTGCCATGTCCGGCTGTGTGCGCTGAAGCCTTCTCCCTGGTGTCAAAGTGAGTGCCGTTGCCAAAACAGGGAGTCTCATTGGCCCCTCTTAAACTTGTCATTTGAAGTGCCTCATATCTGGATAAAATCCTAATGTGGTTTAATACACTTTCATCTATATTTAGTAACAGAAAAAAAACTGACTAAATATCTGGACAAGGCTCACTGAGTACTGATGGGTATGAAAATGATGTGAATCATATGCTGTGGCCTTCATAGTCATCATTTCTCAACCAATTAAACACCTGCAGGACATTTTGTACCAACATGTTAGACAAGGCTCTCCACCAACATCATCAACACACCAAATGATGATCGTCATCCCTCCAGTAAGATTCCAGAGACTTGTCTGCATCAACAAACTATTCTGGGTGCTCGTTATGGCCTTAACCGGTCTTATTCATAGCTCAATGATGCCTTGCATGAATTATGGACAAAACCTCTGGTTATTCCTCCCACTGTTATGTTATGCTACAAGTGTCTTCCTCTTTGGGGTAAATGAGTCATGTAGGAACACAACCTGTCACACCAGAAATGGGATAATGTGAGCATACCTCTGCCTTCTACCACCAGGGAGAGGAGGACGACCTGAGCAATACTGCCTCAGATCATAGTAATAAACCAAACTGGCTAAGCATTAGCTGAAATGTCACAGAGTTACAGAGGAGAGGAGGGTGGTGTGAATTATTTAAGCATGTAAGAGGTGATTTCATAGATGAGTATAGACTATACATATTTTAAATCAGACCTCCACAGATATGAACAAATTGGTGTATGGCGTGATTCCTGTCTGTCATATGAGCGAGATCATCACTGCAAATGTCCTGAAAAAGTCCTGGAAAATTATCTGTGGAAAAGAGTTGGAGCCCTGTTGGTTTTTTTAACTGCTCTCTGAGGTCACTTGTTCAGGTCGTCCTACAGCCGTCAGTCGTACAGGGCAGAATATGAGCGCATTGTCCTGTTCAAAGTATGACAGGTTGTGTTCCCTCATCATTTATTTTCAAAAAAAGTTCCAAGAAAAAGAGAGGGCGCCTGTATCACTGACTCTAGCAGACCCTTGGTTCAGTGCAAAGAATAACTGGAAGTTGCCCCCATAATTTAAGCAATGTAATATGGGGCTAGATATACAATGCATAATGTTTATTTCCTTTTATTTATCACCTATCTGTGAATGCGCCTCCTTAAGCCAGGTCACAAATCTGAGTACATCTATCTTGCTTTTCCCAGCTGAAATGCAAATGTGGGTAGGTATCTGCTACTGCGTCTGAAGATGTTTGAAAACTCCCAAAACATGCCAAAGGAATTATTGTATTAAAAACAGTGTGAACACAAACACATGGATGGACCATGAGCCAGACATTATTACATTCATGGTATTAATACATTCATTGGCCTTCTGTATGACACCTTACACCTTACTGAAATTGTTTCACAGGTTTTGACTTGTCACAGGATGAAAAACACCAGTGTTACTTATGATAATGAATTAATGATAGCTGCTTCAGTTTCCGGGTCTCAAACTGTTTGCTGAGATGTTTTGAGCAACAATCATATTGTAATCTGTCAACACTGGTTCCTTTATGCATTTACACTTGGCTTTGTTAACATTAGATAGCTATCCGATCTGCTTCGTTGAACAAGGCATTTAGGTATCGCAATGCTTCCCTTAATTTGTTTTTATGGGTTTTTTTTTTTCAGTCTCCTGCTTCATTATGTGTTTTGTTTTAGTTTTTTTTATTCAAACAACATTCTCGCTATTTTTATAGACTGCCTTAATTACTAGAGCAATGAACCGTCTGCGCTGGACTTTACTGTTAAAGGAGGCATTTCATGAATCTGCCCAGTATGAATGCAAATCTGCAGGAATTAACATAGAGGTAAAAATGCTTGGCTGGCTAAGGTGGTGAAGGTTAATTGAGAAATATATTGACCAAAGACCCCTAAACAGACAGTGCAATGTTAATTAGTATGCTGATGACATTTCCAGCCCCTGCAAGCAAGTGGTCATGTGGAATATTAAACTCCCAACCTTTTTGAAATGCTTTTGTTTTTGATTGTGAATTCTCCCCCTAACGTTCTGGAGGCGGCTCCTTAGCAGACAAATGAGCGGCTAAATGACATTATACAGTTCCCACTGATCTTGAGGCTTCTGCAAGGAATGTGTGCAATGATCTGTTTGTCTAATTAGCTGCCGTTACTTTGTATTCAGGTTTCATTTTGGTATCAATTTCAGAGTGGAAGATAATTGCGGAAGTTGTGACAGTAGCTCAGATATTAACAGCAGTCAGTGGATGAGTCTTCCCATATGGCAGATTATATAGAATTGTGGCCATTAAACCTCACAGGCCTCACTCCCCGCAGTCATCTGTGTAAAGTAATGACATCCTCGGCTGGAAGATATTTTTGATGTACAGGAGGTAAATGCATGTCTGTATTCACGTGTTTGCTCTTTCTTTAGTCTTGTCTGCCGTCTGTGCAGAAACGCTTAAGCGTAACTAATGATTTCATCTCACATTTAATGTCATATGTCCCAGTGGTCACCAGTTTTATCTTTGACAGTGTCACTTAGTTTTTCACGGCTCTCCAATTACAAGCGGATGATGTTTTTGTTGGAATTGTCACTAATCACTGTGGCTGAGAGAATGTGTTTGGCAGTCAAGTGTCTGGTTTTGTGATTGGCGTTAGCAGGAGTGAGGTAGTGACTCGAAGCAAGATGAGTGTAAAGAGATTTGAGTGCTGTAGCTGCTTGGCAGCTTGACGTCCGCTTGGCTTTCACCACATCCAGAGATAAAATATTAAAAACAACAACTCCCCTTGGGAGACAAGCGCAACTGTTATTGCCACATGTCTCGTCTTGCCTGCTCTTTAATGCATGTGGACTCACACACTTATGAATACATAGACAGTTTACATATAGCCGAGCATGAAATTTAGCTTGAAAAGAGCCCCATTCATATTAAAAAGCTATGTCACAAAGGACCAAAGCTGTTTTACTCAGAAGTAAATTAATTAATGTAAAGAGATATAAATAAATAAACAATTAGATGCACAAACCAAAAAATTAAGAAGGTTGAGCTATGTGTAATATTCTGATCCCACCTTATTTATTTGGTATTTAATTGTTATGTTAAGATTTATTTTCCTGCAGAAGGTTTCATTTTTCTTCAACAGGATTATTTTTTTTTGAGCGGGATTTTGTTAACATGGATCAGGGTGACAACCCAACATAAATTTAACTGTTTTCAACGTCTAAAGCATATAAAACAATAATTTCAATTAAAAGGAGAAAATAAATGGTTTGAAAATGTTTCCTAAGAAATACATATGGCTGTAAGCAAATATGTGTTTTAATGCTCTAGTGAAAGTAGACAAAGCTTACTTATGCCCAGATGGCTCCAGGTCCTCAACATTTTCCCACAATATGTGCAGCCAGTAGGCAGTCATACACACCCACACGGCACCAAACACAACACTTATTCAACTACACTTTTGTCAGTTAACAGTGTTTACTCTGATGACAGCGTTGGACATGTGGGTGTGCGGAGCCTCATTTATTTGTGTGCCAACATAAACATCAGAGGAATGGGCAACCATGCAGGAAGGAAATGCTGGTGTATGGGTAATTTACTCTCATTCTGGGTAACAGATTGGCTGAAAATCGCACCACGGAGTGGAGGTGGTAAAGCCTCTTAGCGCCTGAAAGACAAACTTTCACATAAACAAACCACTTTGGACGCAGTTCTTGATGATTCCTTATGTACAGTAGGAAGTCCCCACAGAGGATGAACATGTTTTTCAGCCTGTGTTGTCCTCGTTGCCACGTGTGTGCATGGCCTGCTGTGCTCAGAAGGGCTCATTTTTAGCTCTGCCTGCTAATGAATGTACCTGACAGTGCTGGCTAGGAGCTGGGTGTCAAGGAAACACACACATGTAATCCATAAACACACTTGCGCCAATATATCCCACACAAAAAACAGTTGGAACAGAGCTCTGAATGTGTATTATTGCACCATAGCGCGTCCAATTAACAGCGACAGTGAAAAGGCTCCCAAATTGATTTCCCCTCGCAGCCGACGCACTGCCTTTGTCACAGTTTGAAGAGAAAGAAATGTTTCAACTATTAAAAACTTCAGCTGTGGTGCAGGAGAGAAAAATCTAATGGATTCATGTGTCATTGTGTAGGATCATTTTTCCATCAGGGAGAGCGGAGGAGGAAGTCCACTTGCCCAGTGTGCACAACGAGTGACCTCAGTTCACGGAGATAGAGACTCATTATTCCGTCCATCGGCAGCTGGAAAGTGCCGCTGCTATTTCTGGGCCCTGTCCCTAATTAAGAGGCGGAGGGCCATTGCTGTTCATGTTAACTGCGCAAACATTGTGCCAGCCATTAAGAAATGGGGAGAGCAATTAAGCAGGAATCTGACAGGCTTCAGAGTTTTCTGTTTGACATTAGGTAGCGAGCGGCAGGAGGGTTGCGGGGCAGAATAATACAGTCTATCTCAAGGTTATACTGTGTGAGATGAGGCTGATTGGAGGTTTAATCGGCTCTCTCTACCTTAGTTTCTCCCCGCTATTGTGAATCTATCTCTCCATCAACACATTGCCATGAAACCATAAGCAGGACTTCTGTACATCTCTCGTGATTCAAAGAGATAGAGAGATGAAGGAAACCTCACAGCCAATCTAAATTCAACTTATATCCATAACAAAGCAGGAAATTAAGCTTTTTGTGTTACGTGAGTATGTCTTCAATAAAAAAAGGTGCACTGTAGAGACATCACAATATGACCTCAGCATACTCTCAGTTAATATCACTTGCATTTTACTAATGAGAGCGGAGAGATGTAAACAGGGTAAATGCTGCCGCTCATGAGCGAATGACTCATGTTTTGAAATAACGGGGGCAGACTCGTCACTGCAATGTGAGCCACGCTCCTCCACCATTCAGGGCTCTGTCAATGACCCCTGAATGGTGGTTGAGGAGCAAAAAAGCCTTCACAAGTGACATATTTGAATTATCTGCTATCTGTGCGCTGGCTAATGGGTGTCAAGTCTGTCGTTTCTGTAGCCTGTTCGATGACATTTTGGATGAACATGTGCTCTTAATCAGGAGCCTAAATCTACAGCCACACACTATAAAATCCAGACTGTCGAGCACCATCTGTCTCTGACAACAAACACGACGCTTTCCAGTTTTGCTCCATCAAAATTGTCTGCCTGAGATCGCAGCCACTATTTTACTGATCACCAAGGAAATTATAGTTAAGGATTATTAAGATTAATTATAGCCATTAAAATGTAGATGGGATTCGAATGGTTTTGTGGAACAGACTTTCCAAAGCGCATGTTTGTATAGACATAGATGTTAATGATCGCCGCCAATTAATTAGGATCATTGATTCTGAACAGAGAATAACCCGCTGAAGTCCTAGAGGATGTCGTACGTTCAAACTGCCTCAGCAAATAAACCAGAAAACACTAAGGCTCATGCACGTACACACACACACAAACACACACACAAGCAAATACTTTACGTGCGCTCTTTTGAATGTAAAACAGTGACTACTCTGTGGTAATCATACTAACAAGTGCTTGCATAATCAAGTAATTATGCAATGCAAATGATGAGTGTCTCACCTGACATTTGTTGAACAGTGCAGCAGGTGTTAAACCTCTGCTCCTGTCATGTGACTTTTGAACCCTGTTCAGAGGAAGAGCTACGTTTGGAATATTAATTCGAGTTTTTTCATTTTGGGTCTTTATTTGTTCTGTGAGCAAGTGTGTGTGTTTTCTTTGCTGTGTTTGTGTGTGTGTATGTGTGTGAGCAGCAGTTGTTAACAAGACTCTAATAAGATCACAGCCTTGTAACTACAAAATCCTGGTCCAAGCCCTCAGTGGTACTTGGTTGGGATAATGGGATTTCTCATTTCACTTCTAAAACTCAGTAAACAAGAAGCTAATAAACAAACAGTTTGTGGTGGTAGGTGACCTGATGGTATTTTGTTGCACAGCAAGTCTTCCCCCAAGACCAATACATTGTCATTTCTGTGCTTGAATTGCCTGAGCTGAATATTTCTCACAGAAGCTTCTGTAGAAGAAGTGACACCCTTGTTATGCAAATAACTGTGTGCAGTACCGTTGAAGTAACGCCGAATATATTACAGAGGTTTCCCTTTTTCCTGTTTTCTTTCAAATCTGCATGGGGGAGCGGGTTACAGAGCAGAATCTGTTTCAAAAAGCTGCTCCAGAGAGAGCAGAGCAGGGTTCATGCACCACAGAGTTGACACTGCAGAAGCAGACTGCATCTCAAGAGTTTTCAGGTGATGTCTGTACACTTTTCTACTGACAGCAACACATCAGAGCCACATCCTGGGGTGTGACGCCTCGCACTGCTGCTCATTACTAGCAACTCCAGTGGGAGAGTGAGATTATAGAGATTATATAGGACAGACAAAACAAATGTCTACAGAGAGTCCACAGCCACGCCGTGGCTCCGTGAGCTCTGCGCATTTTTATGTGACTGTTACAAGCAAAACACATAGGCAAGGCAGAACCTGTGACTGTCCATTTTTTGGATGATAGCTTTGCCCTGTTTGATTTTTACATATTTCTGTCAAGCAGAATATGTAGACTTCAACATTTTTCAGTCTGTTTACTCAAGCGGCTGATGTAAATAATTGCAGGCCAACAGAGATCTGTCAGTGTTTGCTGTGATGTGGCAGTGGGGATTGTGGAGGTGGCTTTATCCACCGCAGATGTCAGAGACTGGCTGCTGAACACCGTGTTGCTGGGAGCACAACAATCACATCTATTGTCTCTTTTCTTCCCCACATGTTTCCCAAAGCCTGCAGCACGGTATTTTTTTTTTTTAAATTGCTACACCAATTGGCCATGGCTGCTATAAACATGTTGTAGTGCAGAATCACGGCTGTGATTCCAAAAAAAATTGATGATAATGGAGTTGGATGGGTTTTTTTTTTTTCAGAAGTTCTCAAATTTGTGAAGTTTTATTCAGATGATTTAAATGTGCTTCGGTCCTGAAAATAGGATTATAATGAGAAATTTACACAACCGTGCCGTCAGTTCAGGCGGTTGAGGAAATGGCTTAATCTGATTAATATACATCAGAGCATTCACAGTCAGTCAGAGAACATTGAATTGCTCTGACCCCCATTGTTCACAAACTGAGAGGAATATTTTCTTGTATAGACGGTACATGGACGCCATTTTTCCTTTTCTGGGGTATTGTTGCCATGGCGGCACAATGTTTGACTCTAATAAAACAAAGTTCATAATCCGCTAGAGGCACATAAGGGCCTCGGCATTACTGGACTTACTATTAAATCATGGCAGTCCAATTAGAAGAACGATAAGGATATCTTTCACCTCTCGGGAAATACACTTATTTGCTCACTTAGTTAGATTCAGTTAAATTAGATTATATTAGAAGATTGATATTAATTTAGTCTCTGCTCAGTGGAGAGATTGGTCCAGAATGTATTTAGATTCAATTCAGTTCAACTTTAATATAAGTATATTGCACATAATGAAACATAGTGTTGTCAGAAAAGCGTACTATGGTATCTGTTGAAGATATCCAAACTCATTTAAGAGGCAGGACAATTCAAGTGTGAGCTGCTGTTTACACTTTACACGTACGGTGCAGCTGGTGGTAAGAGTGCGTGAACTCACAGCAGGACAAAGAGAAAACAGCCAGAAAGAAGAATAAACCTTACAGCCTTACATAGGAGAGAGCAAGAGAAAACAGTTAACCCTGGTGAAAAAATAAAACCTGCACCTTCAAACAATTTCAAAACAATTATGTCCTTGCTGTATTTTATTAGCTGGCATATACTGAAGTGTTGGAAGTGGAACGTGTGCAGCGCCAATAACTCATGCAACCACTGGGCCCAGGAGTTGGTCATTAGCTAATTATCTCCAATTCATAAGATAAATGTTTGTTAAGTAGATCTTGTTTTTATTTATTCTCTGGTGATTTTCTCTATTTCTTTACTGTTAAAAAACCCACGAAAAGGAAAAAAACAACAATGAATTCATCCAACTAACAAATTTTGCCTGTGTATTCAAAGCCTGATGTATTCCTCCTCTTCATAATCTGTTGATAAAAATGCATAATTCAACTACACTTTTGCACTGGGTGACATGTTCTTTCCTTCTTTCCAATGAATGTGGGCACTGTGATTCACTCTGACTCAGTCGCAAACACGCCATCCTGCTGCTGGAAATAGTCCTCGTCAAATACGCTGTTTACTCCTGTTTGAGTAAAATTTGCTTATATGAGCTGTTTTAGGAAACGACCTAGCCATGTTTAAAGATTTAAATGTTCAATTTGTGTCCTTTTTACTTTAATTTGAGGATATGGGGATAGAGGGCATCATATATTATACGGATAAGTGGTTGTACAGATTGTAGAACCTTCTGCATTAGATCTGTGATTTCAGGCTATATATTGAAAACGGTTTGAGTCTCAAGGCTACAGAATTTTTATGGGAGGCCAAACATTTTGAGAGACAGATTTTAGTCTTTTCATGGGATTTGTGGACCATAAAAAAATATCAGGCAGCTCTTAAAGGAGTTTTTGGAAGGCTAAGAGCTAAATGTCTCACAAATCTATTTCTGTATTGAACAGATTGAACAGAGATCAAATTGTTGTTGATGTTGTGATTTAAACGATATCTGGCAGAGCACTTGTGACTTCCTGAAATGTTGCGTTATAAACATTTTCGTGTCAGCGCTACATGAAAACTGTCAGCCCTCATCCTCACACAGAGGTTGTGCCTTTCTGTGCGGTGAGGTGTCCATGGTTACTGACATATTTCTGCCTTGGTGTGGCATCGCTGCCTCTTCCTGTGAGCAGAGCATCTGATGGATGGTGACAGGGTTGCCACTGCTGCTCAAGAAGAGAGTGGGGGGCAACGCCATCCTTTACTGTTTCCCCACGCTGTCACATGAAGTGTCTCACTTGATCTGTCCGTGCACTGTCACTGCAACACACACGAGCAAACACACACACACAGTAATGTCTACACAGCAGTAAAGGCACAGAGGCTGTGCTCTCATTGTTGTTACCTCTTCAGGTTTTATTTCTTGAGATAACATCCTTCTTCTCCTTGTCTCTTGTCTTGTTTACACACACATTGTACCATGTGGAAACGCCTTTGTGTCTCAAACCAGATGGAGTGCATCATGAACAGATTGAATGAGGCATTAATAGATGTAGGATAGTCAAAGGCAAGCATATCACAAAAGGAGCATTGTGAACTTTCTCGAAACCTTCATTTATTTTGACATTACTATGCGTTAGGAACTGATGACTGGCATTTCGCTAGGTTCTAAGGAAACACCAAACAAAGGGCCTTTACAAGACAGAAGGTGATGATGTCAACTGTTGTATTTCTCCATCCATCCATCCACCCCTCCTTCCTTCCTTCTGCTACCACCCCCTCCAGTCTGAACCCATACAGCTATGACGAGAGCTGCGTGTCCAGCAGCGTTGACCACCTACCCCTGGCTGCCCTCCCCCTCCTCGCTATCGTCTCACCGCGCTACCAGGATGCCGTAGCAACCGTCATCGCCCGAGCCAACCAGGTCTACCGCAGCTTCCTGCAGTCAGAGGACGGCCAGGGATTCACGGGTCAGGTCTGTCACACCCTGTTCTGGAGAGGGCAGGAGAGGAGAGGATAACTCCTACACTGTAGTCTCTCACCACTGAGTCATGGGCAGTACACACTTTAGTGACAAAGGAAGTAAGGATTCTCTCTCTTCTACATAGCAACTTCTAGGCTCTTGGTAACAAGATGCGTTTTGTAGTGAGGTAGGTAAAGACTGTTCACAAGTTGAATTTAACAGCACTAGGTTAGGGCTGTGAAACACAATTTCTGTGCTTGCTCAGCTTCAATTATACAAAGTATTCTCAATGTTATTTAATAACCAGATCAACAAGTGTCCATCAAAAAACTGAAGAAAAAAAATGTTTTCACTGCAGTTTTTATTCCTATTAGCTGCTGTAGTTCAGCTGCTGTTGTGCTCATTTTCATTGAAAAGCCTTGGATTCTCATTCAGGCTTTGATGGCACATGATTGAAAGTCACTGGTAAATACAATCTTGATGAGCCAATCAGCTATGACCATGGAGAGCTACATTAGATACAGTAAAGTAAGGTTCAAGTTAACAGCCCGAAGGGTGATGACAGGTAATTACAGCAATCTCCGTTATTCTTGATTGGTTCTTCCTATTGTGGATAGATGATGTATGTTGTGATAATTGGTATTTTCAATTCCCTGGCATTGGATAATGGTCTTGATGGATGGATACTGTTGATATTATTTTTTAATTTCATAATTCCTTCTCCTCTACAAATTTATTTACTCATTCAAAAAGATCAACTTTCAACCTTGTCGTTTGTTCCCTCTACAATATATTTTCTCTGCAGATTAGTCTTGTAACTTGTTATTACCTTAATCATATGACCTGTGGGGTTTTTCATTCCAGCGCGTCATAGTTTTAATAGTTCACCGCCTGGTGACAGTGGACACGTGGATTGGCACTTAACTGAAAAACAGGAGCTGTTTCCCAATTTCTTCCTGCATACTGATTTTAAGCGGGTTATGAGGATGACACGAGTTCACGATGTAAAAAAATCACAAAATGAAGGAAACTCAAAAAAGCATGCAAACTAATGATGTGTAAATGCAATTTCAGCCAAAGGAGAAAAAACAAGAAAACCTGCACAACATTCCCAAATGGTTAGCCAAACTGCTTACCCAGCAGATGAATGGTCTAAATGCGTGGGTTTTTCCCACTGGGTTGCTTGTAATTACAGCTTGAACGATATGTTGTGAACGCAGCATAAAAAATAAATAAATAAAAAAAACTGATTGTTTTGTGAGTGAGCTGCTCTTGTCTGCTCATTGTCCCCCAATGCAATGCGCAGAGGAGATGGAGGAGCTGCCCGCTGCTGCACAACGATCAAATAAATTGTGAATAACAGCTCCAGAGGGATACATTACAGGAAAACAAAAAAATGAGTATTAAATCTTTAGACACACATTTGGCTTTCTCTTTTATTAGCAGCGGTGTAGACGGATGTTATTTGGCATGCATATTGTTTCATTAGCTGTTTGTACAAAATGGTCAAATCCGTTGATTCCTTACATACTAAATTTCAAAAACAGTACACTATGACAGTCAGTCCATAGTAGATACTGTATCCTGTTTGTATTTCGTATGGAATAGGGACACACTGATGGTCATACCTTCCTGTCCCTATGAAATATATTGTTTTCTCACTTTTTTTTAATTCCCTCTATACACCTCTCCAATTGCCCTCCTGTCAAAGCTTTTACTGACTGAGAGAACCACATGTGGAGGGCGTCTAAATCATAAATTTCCCGAGCAGGTATGCCTGATGGGCGACTGTGTGGGAGGTGTGCTGTGCTTTGACGCTTTGTGCTTCAGCAACCACCAGAGGCCCGGCAGCCCCAACAACAGCAGCAGGAATAACAGCACTGAGAGCCTGAAGGTATGAGCTGAGTGTTACAGCGATAAGATGATGATGATACTCGGGGCTGTGTGGCGTTTGGGAGGCTATTAACAGCTGGCAAAAGAAAATTTTACTGGTGATATATGATTAAAAGAGGACTGCAAATGATCTATACCTTGGCGCGACTCTGTGTTCTTTCTAATAAAGTAATTTTTACAGTTCAGTACCTTTATTAAGAATGGCTTTTTAGAAATGTCACTGTACACCAGTGCCAATGTCCTCTGCACTATGTTTTTCTAAAGTCTCTTATATAAGATGTAAATCAAACGGAGGTTAATTTTGTGTGTGCAGATCACCATTTGTTGTCAGCGTTTGACTCGATGGGAATATCAATTTTTCGGAGCCTCATTTTAAGCAGTCCCCGTGTGGTGTGCGTGTTCCATATTCATTGTAACAATTGTGCTGTAGCTTGTCATTTTCTTTTTCTTTTCCTCCTGCTAAATGTTGCATGATCCCCACTTTCTGCCTGTTAGCCCCTCCCGCCCCTCTCCTCCCTCTCCCCCTTTGCTATTCAAATCCACTCATGTCTTTATAGATTCAATCTTGCGCAGGCACAGTTTTTTCCTCCCACATTTAACTGTTCACCTGGGAAAACGCATCAACTCCCATCTGATTGTGTGTAATCTCCTGATGCAGCCACTGCTGTGAGTGTATGCGGCTTTACAGTAACTTGCACATTCTCTCTCCTTTCCGCTCAGGATAACTCGGGGTCCGTGCTAGGGGAGTCCAGCCCGGGGCTCAGTTCTAGCAAGAGGCTGAGTAAGAGCAACATCGACATCTCTGCCCCCAACGAGGGGCACAGTCAGGGTGGGCCGCAGCTGAGCCGGAAGCAGAGCGACTCGTATGACGGAGATACCTCGTCCACCGGCCAGCACAGCTTTTTTCCCAGGTATAGTAGCACACATGAACACACCCACACACAGGGATGGGCAATATGATGATATGTACTGTGAGAGAATACAAGTCTGCCTACTATCAGACAGTATGACTGTATACATAGAGATATTTATTCATTTAAAATCTCTGGTGTATTAGGCAATGTTGCAAATCAATGAACAGGACTGGTTTGGTTGTTCATTCCGTCTGTTCCACTAACAAATCATTTTCCAGATGTTTTCATACTAGTCCTGTCAAAATGTAGTTTTAGTTTCGTTTAAAACAAAACTTAAAAAAGCAACATGTGACTGATTTGATCAGCGGTCGTCGAGAAAATCGAAGGGCAGACACACACAGACGGAGATTTATCGATTTTATTAGTAGGATGAGAATGTTGGAGCCATGTTGGACCAGTGACATCATCATCCTTGTGAACGCCCCCAAGAGGTTAAATACCTGGGTCTCCACACCAGAAAGTAGGACCAATCCTAGCCTGGTCAGATGCGTACACGAACTGATGAAGCCTCTTGGATGAGAGGTGAAACGTCTTCACAGACAAATAACCTAGTCCAGTTGTTTTCGATTTAAAAAACTCCTTTAGGATGAGAATGTTTATCAATATCATGACATATAATGACATGTATCATAATAGAGACATTGTGAACACATTGTTCACCTGTGTTCACATACATAAAACATCTGACTGCACCTCTAGCCTAAATCTGATCCAGACTCTGACCTGAAATAACCCTAATACAGCAAAGTACCAACATAAAAAACATGCCCATCAGATCTACTAAGTAAATAAAAGCTTTGGTAAACTCCCTTTAATCATACACTTGGATCAGATCTCTGATTTTTATTTATGCTCTTTCAGCAAAAAGTGACCTGAGGTGACTTACAGTTGTACATCCACAAAGTAACACACACTCACAAAGCCCATAATCCCAATCAGACTGCTTCAGCCTCACAACCAGAATGGAGGGTTATAAACAAGTTGTTTACAATCAAATAAATTGCAGTATACCAAGTGCTGCAACAACTGTCTGCTACTGTTGGTTAATCTGAAATACTGGAGCAAAAGGTTTATTTAAGGTACCATTCATGGTAACCTTGAATGGTACAAAGGGAAGCTGTAAACTGCTGAAATTACAAATACGTAGGTAACCAAAAACATAAGACTCATGTAAACGTCGTAGAAAACAAGCCTCTTTTTCAGGAATTAAGAAACTGGAAGTAAATGAACAAACAATTCCTACAGGTGCCCCAACTTTTGTAGAGGACTTACAAACCCTCTGTCTGTACAAAGGCAGCATTGGAACAAACTGTGTTACAACACCCCGTGATACATTTTTGGACAGCACTGTACTGCAGGAAGTAGCACTTTTTTTTATCAGAATGTGAGGAAAAGGCAAGTAACAAAGAAAGACAGGAGTGGTCTCTTCCAGGGTGTCTATGCTCCCATCCATGGGGTGTGAGGGGTCAGTGGTGAATCATATGCTTTGGTTTTCACAGTTACCAGATCTCAACCCAAGTGAACACCTATGGGAGATTTTGGACAGTACTTTCCACCACCATCATCAAAACAAGATGAGGGAATATATCTTGGAAGCATGGTGTTAATGCCTCCAGTAGAGTTTCAGAGACTTGTAGAATCAATGCCAAGGAGCACTCAAGCTGTTCTGGCTGCACATGGTGGCCCAACACCTACAGTATATACATGGAATATAGTTATGTAAATATAATTATATTATTATACATTGGATCATTTAATACTTAGTCATTTTGATAAAAAAAAATGTTGGCAACAAAGCACATCAGACATCGAAGATACAGAATAGTGTTAGAAATTCTACCATCCATTTCTGTCAAACAGCATTTGTCGATAGGTTATGAGTGTGTTAGGGGTTCATATAATGACCCAGATGTTGCACGCCAGCTCTCATCCAGATTTTCCTGGAATGTGTCGCCCAGTTTCGCCCCTGCTCTTTATCAATATTTGCAGCTTGACTGCCCTGCGTGCCTACCTGCCTCTGCTGGACTATAAATAGCCAGTTTGTGCCTGTGCCAGCCAGTTTGCGTGGGAGACTAAATGCTGTGGCTGGATGGGGTATGGCTGCCATGTTGACTCAATTCAAGCAACCAGCGTTCCCATTACGAATCACATGCTCCACTGGGCTCACACCATCACAACCACAGAGTCGCTGAAGATAGGAGCTCATCAGTTCACAGTTATGCCATCCTGGGTTCAGGGCAGTGCACCTATTGCCTTTCACTCTTGCACTGAATAAGCCCGAGCCTGGTTGTGTGGAGGGTGACCTCTGCCCCTGGATTTTGCTCTTTTCCCGTCTTTGCACGTCCCAGTTGATATTCCCAGTCAGCAGGAGGGCTTGTTAAAACTCCTTTTCACAGACATTTTCCTCCTATCAGAATGGCTGTCTGCCTATGGTTCACTCCATTTCAGATGCTTCCACATGTACCTTTCCCTGCCTTGGCCCTGACTGGGAATTGCCTGTGAGATCATGTGCAAATGGTCATTACACTGCTCTTATGAAAAACCCAATGAGGCGCACTCATTGTAGCAAGCAGCATGGCTTTTTTTTTTTTTTTTTTCTTTTTGTCTAATTTTTTCTTAATCTCCCTTTGATTAATTTCACTGAACATATGGCAGTGAAACTGGCTTCTAGAGTTGCAAAAAATTAAATACCAAAACACCTAAATGGACATAATTGACATAAAGTATTTAGAAATCTGTTTAGTCTAAAGTGCTCAGTAAAAAAAAGATTATGTGTGGTTAGAGCCAATAAAGGTCTGCGCCTAATGCCCATAAGGAAATTTATTCGACAAGCTGTAGCTTCATAGAGAGGCACCAGCGTCAGATTTATTTGCCACTACTTCAGTAAAAGGCTGGACATTTTGTGACTTGTCATATGTTTCAGCTCAGTTAGCAAATCTAATATTTGTCATATTTATTCAACATATTGGTAACAGTTAAACAGGAAGTGAAGCAGAAACGCTCATCTAAATCTAAAAATAACACATTTCTGTCTGCACCAACAGGCAAAATGACAGTTTCCGAGGTACACCGTTATTAAACGTTTTATGTTCCAGTGAATGAGAAGTGCACTTACCCAGAGCATGGGTTTTTGTTCAAATAAATTTAACATGTCAGCATGGGACATGAGTCTATTTACAGCAGTAGAGAACATGTACAAACCCACTCTTTTAATCACGCTCATCCTGATGGTGCATGTCCTGTTCATTCAATAAGTAATGCCCCAGCGGTTCCCTGTGTCCTCAGCCACACAGATACTTCTACTAGTTTCTTGGAGTTTGGAGGATGTTAGTGCCCAAGAGGATATTTTGCCTCAGTTACAGGTTTTGGTAGGAAGACAAAGAAGCAGATTAGCAGTAGGGAGAAGTGAAGGAGTGGACACATTATGAGAGAGAAGACGAAAAAACAAAACGGAAGCAGAAGACAATCAAAACACTATTGATTTGGCTCTTAAAGACGTCTGGAGACTGTTGGCTAATCCTTTCTCCCTGCCCAGGACTTAATGGGGAAATCTTGGCTCGCTGGAGAGCATAGAGACAGAGGGTCAGGACTGAGACGGGCTCGGCTGTTCAAACAGCTGTAAGCATGATGTAGCCTGTGAAGGCTGAATGAATAGCGGCTCAGGCTGAGTCATAAAGGCCCGGTGCTGACAATGACCCCAGAATGTTAAAACAACCCAGCCTACAACTGAATCAGGATAAAGCAAAAGCAGCGCTGACTCACCTGTGTCGAGAACCAGAGATTTGCCTTCACAATGTGTGTAATTTTGACTTTTAAGGTTTCAGATAACCCTGCATTTCTCTTCAAATACAAACAAAAAGCTTCTCTTCTTTCATATACTCATCCTCTTGCCTATAGGCTCAACCACTCTTTGCCATCAAGCACTCGAATTTCAATGCTGAACCATGAACTGGGTTGAAAGGAATAGTTGCACTTCAAAATGATAATTTTTGTATTACTTACCTGAAGCTACGTTTACTGGCTTTTACTTCATTCTTCATGGGAAACACAGCCTTTAATAGAGCAATATCAAATGTCACTAAAAACATCTCCTGTGGCAGCGTGAATGTCTTAGATCCATGTGAATGCTCACTGCAGCCCAATCATCACCACATTATAGCTAATTAACCACATTCACACAATCCTCACATGCCTTCCTCCAGTCCATTTATTGGCCGGTTGTGGCTACATAACATGTGGTCAGAGTAAAAGTCCAAGGACCAACTGGTTTTTCATCTGGTAGCCCATGGCGACAGACAGTAAACACAGAAGAAAAAATACATATTCGCTGGTAGAAAAAAATAAAAATTTCATATTTTGTGTCCGTGTCTACTCCCCAGTTTGATGAAAGAAAGTGTAGAGCGTGGCAGCAGTAACACCAGCCTGGTGTTGAACCCTGGCCGGTTCGACTTTGAGGTGTCAGACTGCTTCCTGCTGGGCTGTCCATTGGGCCTTGTGCTGGCCATGAGACGCACTGTGCTGCCTGCCGTCCAAGGTAAGAAGCAGACACATGCAACACATATGTGAGAATGCCACTGATTATACAGATGCATGTATGCAAGGATATGCACATTCTATTGCGCAAACACAGATAACAGTATTTTTAGTGTGTTTGTGTGTGTGTCCATTAGTCTCCAATTGTTTTGCTGTGTCAGTTGGTTTTCTGTTGTCTTATTACAAGCTTGTCAGTCAACTGTAAAACACATTTAACTGCACTAATCTGTATGAAAGGTGGTCGGAATATTAGCTTTGATTGTTGGAAATTGGAGTGCAATGTCATAGTTGGATGGTTTCACCATTTTCACATTTTACTGATTTTCTGTAATAAATACTCACATTTTTTAAAAGGATCAAATCAGCTTAAACTCCTGGATTTGACCTCTCCACTCATTGAAATCTGCCGCGTTCTCTGTTCCACGGACAAAAAGACAAGTATTCTTTTCATGCTCTACTCTTCACTGTAGTTCACTACAACAAAGGTCCTGTGATGGCGAGCACAGCTCAGAATATGCCTCCGCTCAGTCTGTCAAACATCGCTCTTTCTCTGACACAGCTACACCTCATAGCAAAAATCCCTCTGTCTAATAGCTGTGCCTGTCCATTGTGTTCTTTAACCCTCAGTGAGTCAGCTCCATCCAGCCTGCTCTCAGATTTTCAACCTGTTCTACCCCTCGGACCCTTCAGCCTCCAGACTGGAGCCACTGCTACAGCCTCTCTTCCACAAGTTGCCACCGTTCGCTGTGCCGCGCTACCAGCGCTACCCTCTAGGAGACGGACGCTCAATGCTCATAGGTACGACAGGTGATTTGAAACCTGGAAATCAATTTACCGGTGTGGCGAGATAAACGCGAGCAGCAACGCCGCACCTGAATATTTCATTGGTTAATCTATCTTCTGGTGTAATTGTATTGCCATATTAATAACCTTTTGGATTTTGCATTTCAAGGCTGGCATTAGACCTTTGAGGAATTCTTTTAGTGAGACTGGATTACAGCAGCAGAGAGAGTAATGTGAATTTTCATGGATGCAGAAGGCACATAGAGCCTCGATCCCATCTGTGTGAGGTATATCCTGACCCCAAAGCCTGAAGCCTGAAGTAATTATACTTCATATTCTTGTGGTGCAATACCTTTAGCCTCCCTTAGCTCTCTGAGGATCAGGCACAGTATGTGAGATATTAATCTGCTAGCACAGTCCTGCTGTAATCCCACTGGAGGGCTTGGTTGTAGAGACTGAGTCCTTAATGAGCCACTGATTTATTTGAAGCATGTTTTATCCCACTTTTGGTACATAGAGACTCACTCTAAACAGTCACAGCAGTTGTGACGCATCGCCTGGTTCCTGCCTCTCTATCCACCTACATCACTGAGAGAAAGTAGGACAAGGACTGATCGCTTGTGCTAACAGCCTGTGAGCATGAATCCAGATATGAAGATAAGGCTTTGTCGTTTGGTGCAACGCTTTAGGAAATTTGGAACCTTTCTACTCAACATGCAATCATTAGAAAGATGTATAACTCAAAGCAGATTTGTCAAATGTGCCATCTCAGTGAAATGGAAAATTAGTTTCCATCTTGGTTTCAGTTATCCTTTTTGCTTGGAGCACTGCAGGTCCCTTTTGTCAGGAATTTTCATATTTCATAAACCATACTAAATGCAACTTGAGGACAACCATGCAATTTGACAGTTTGACACTTAAACCGAACTATCGTTGTAAAATACAGTAATAAAGAGTTTTTAAGTGGTTGTGAGCGGTGACAACTCTAATTATCACTAATTATCAGTCGTATATCATGCAAAAGGCAAAATTATCGTAAAAATTCGATAAGTATCATACAACCTGTAATAGTAACATTTCTGTCACATCTGAACATAAAGGCCACAGCAGCAGTACAGTTACATGTGCACAAAGCGAAATGAAATGCATGAGGTGTTTTGCCTTCTTAAGATCACTGTAAAAATGGTTTCACCTAATAAGAGATATTTCTCATGTCAGATCAGTTTATGATAAAAAAAAACAACATGATGATCATCAGATTTGCTATATCCCTCCCCTAAATTTGTGTTAATGTAAAGTATGAATATCCAGAAAAACGCTGCAGCATGTCAGCAAATAGATAGTCCTAATTTAGCATATGTCAGTCCTTTTGCTTTGGCGCTGTTGGATATTATAAAATCAGCTACAGAAATCTCTGTCTAATGATGAAATTGATGAGAAAATTGAACAGGGGGTTCAGTGTGAGAAGCAAGAGCGAGCCTCCCTTGTGCTCATCATGGTCATAAATTTAGGCTTTAACAGAAAAATCTGTTTTAAATAGATCATTGATGCAGCCTGTGAGGGAACAGAAAACACTCTTCTTCCTTAATAACACCGGTGTAGTGACCATTCATAACCTGCTTGTTATGTCAGTAATAGTTAGATATTTCATAGAATCATCTAATTATCATCATTTGTCCATCCCATTTATATGAATTGAAGTTGACAAAATATTAGGAACACATCTCAGTACAACCCAGCACAGTTCAACAGCTCCAGAAATTAGAGCCAGTAATATAAAATGACCATTAAAACAAATCAATACCTCTCAGACAGATTCAATAAAAACCAAGTATTATATATACTGATAGTTCAGCGAAAAAGCGTGTCATAACAACCTTTTCTCTGAACTGGAGAATCAGTAGAAATTGACTTAAAACTTAAAAAGGATATGACATGGATTTATATCATCATGGGAATAGTGTGCAGTTAAGAAAATCACTGCCAGACTGGAACAATAGTTTCAGCACCAGCGGCTGTTAAAGGAAAGAGAAAACATACAATGGCTGAATAACGTTAATAATAACATTCCATGATGCATGGTGCAATGTTATGTTACCATAACAGCAGCAGTGCATAAATGACTTGTTCCGTCTATTAATAATGCTAATATGTCATGCATGGGTTGGGATGAAAATTAAACGCCCCAGCCCTAAGCGACTGTCTTTTAATTTTGTTAATGTTTCTCGAGAACTACCCATCCAAAAAATTTCACAGTCGACACAGCACTTCCTTGGATATTGAGCAATACCCATGTAAAGTTTGAAGTCGATCGGATGAGCAGTTGTTGAGAAAACAGAAGGACAGACAGACGGAGAGACAGACAAGAGTTTTTGCATTTATAGTTAGATTATCTTTCAACCCACCACGGTGCCACCACTCCTGCTTTTGCACTAGTTGCCAACTATTGCACAAGCATTATGGATTTTTTTCTTAATGCTTCTGTTATGTTTGATAGCCACATCCTTTTTTACAGATCCTGTTCTGTCAGTCTCATTACCGGCCCTCTATGTGTGCCTGTCATTCTGGTGAACATGAGAGCGTGCCACGTGTATGGTGGTCTGGGACTGAGCTCACTTCCCCACCACAAGACCCAATCCCTCCTCAGCTGCTCATATGTGACTTATGTACCACAAAAGAAATGTCTGGTGCATGTTAGTAAATAACGGGTGTAAACTGGATACTGGATGCCCAATCTGTGATTTATTAATTTAATCATGTTTAAGCCAGTCAGAGAGCGCCTCTTAGAGCCAGTGGTGCTGATAAAGGTGATGGAGTGTAAAAGCAGACACAAGCGTAGGCTAGCAGCTACACTGGGTTTTAATTATGAGTCTGTATCCCGGTTCCATTGATCGGGCTTGGATGCTGTCAAATTATGTGTTAAATTAAAAACCATAGACAGATGCACATGGGCATCGGCAGACACACGAACACACTGGCTCACACAGACACACAGAAAAAACAGTGGCACGCATCACCCATTTCCTGCTCTGTAATATGGTAATCAGTTGTTATGAAGGCATGGAAAGCCAATCAAATCAGGCTCCTTTGGGGATGACTTTGACATCAACACCCATCAACAGTGGAGCTTTTATTATGATGAATGTTGCCAATATAGAGAGAATGAGTCCTCTTCCTATTGATTTCCAGCTATGGTCCAATGGGAAATATGATCATGCAAGAAAAAAAATTATAGTCAGTACTGATCACGTGACTGACGGTGCTTTAATGCAAAAATGGTTGTGTGTTTTTTGTTTTTTTTCTCCCCATAAAATTATTAGTTAACAGGATGCTTGTGTGTGGAGGCTGAGAGTGTGGCAACGACTGGAGGGGAGGGTGCAGAGTTAAAAGTCTCTTTCTGTCTCTTTTTGTTACAAAGACATTTCAAGGCCACAGTGCAATCTTCACCGTCACCTTGTGAATTCTCTGCGTGTCCTTCTTTTTTTACCACTGTCATCAGCTGTTTCACTCTCCCCTGCCTCGTGCTTCAATCATAATCCTTCCGTCGTTCAATCGCACCAACAACTCCACCATATTTGCTTCATCCTCATTTTCAAACATACTTGCATGCGTCATCCCTTTTTGTATCTGTCACCACGCAGCCCCATCTTTCCTGCTAGCCCTTACAGTTTTTTGATGCTCCTCTCTTTCTGCTTCTTCTCCCCACCACATATCTTTTGAGATTTTATGTAAAATGCATCAGTCACTGTTCTCTCTCTCTCTCTCTGTCTTTCTCTCTCTCTCTCTCCCTCCCTGCCTCTCCCCTCTGCTCATCGTGTTGAAAGAAAGACAGAGTCGTGCTAATATTCCAGAGACTGAGAATAAGGCTCCACTGAGAGGTGTGTGGCAGGCAGGGCTTATTAATGATAACAGATTGTAGTGTGTGTGCGTGTCTGTGTGTTTGTGTGTGTAAGGACATGAATGTGTGTGAGCATGCATTCCCTCCGATTTCTTAAAAACCTTTAGAGCAGGTGTAATTGACAGAAAATCATTGCAAAGTATACAATATATACAACGGCCCTGACTTCAGTGAAAACATTTATAACACATGGGTTAGAGAATATTTGTTGAGAAACAGGTGATTTTAGCTTGGCGATATTGATCACTGATTCTATCTAACAGCAGAGAGAGAGGCAGCTGATCTGTATTCAGTTGTGGATACCAATCATTCACCGTCAGTTTCCATCTCAGTAATCTCAAAGCTGCTTCGTCTAGTAAAAATCCCCAAACTTGTAAAAATTCAAAGATTTGAACTTCTCAGTGGGATGCACTTCATATGAACTCATCTCTCTATGTCCAAGGCTACGAAAGTACAAGGTAGACCCTCTAACATTCAATCACAATATTTCCTTTCACCTTGAATCAAGGGATATAGATAATATATATATACAATATAAATTTTGAAAGAAGTCAGAAAAAAATTCAGTTTGCAATAATATAAAACAGTGAACGTAACTGGCAAATATTTGATATATATTTAATATATATAAAATTTTTTTCTTTAAACATGGTGATTGATTGACATTTTTTTTCAGCTGTACCTGAGTATCACACTATGTTTCATATATTGTGTGATTCTGTAGCAACAGATGCCTGCTTCAACAATATGAACCCAGTTCGTGTTTTTATTACAGTTAATATACTGCTTCTTTATCAGTAATATTTGAAAGATGATAATTAAAATTAAATTATAATTAAATTTAAACCAGCCAAACAATCCTTAACCTGCTGTTTGTCTTCTGTCTATTTGTCTTTTCATACAAAAACATGTTCTCTGCCCGTATTTATTCAAAACCGCGGCCATTAGACAGAAAATCTAGGATCCAGTCTGGCAGCACTGATACTTACACAGTACCTGTCAGATTCTATCATCTTCCTCATCCTAATAGTCCAAATGTAGACTGTTCTTTGCCTTGACAGTGGGGATGTATTAACCACACCTGATTCCCCGTCACGTCTGAGAGAGTGACTGTTCATCTGTGTTCTGCTGCAGACGTCGATCCTTCACTGACAACACATGCAACATGTGTCTGTGTCTGACGCCTTATTTAGAACCACACCAACCAGTCAGCAGAGAAGGGGTTAACCTGCCAATAACTGGCGCCACTTCATGAGCCAATCTGTCCATTTTAGGTGATAAGTTTGATACGTGCACCCACGCCGTTTGTGATTAATGTGAGTGGAAGTCATGTAAACACAGAAAATTGTGTCAGAGGAAGCTGTTAGCAGAATGTGTTCTTTCCAGATATGCAGCTCCCATAAAAGATGCGGTCTGGCCAACATTTGCAGGCAAGCAGGCACACTTTCTCTCATTTCATGTCAGCTCCCCTAAACCATGCTGCTCCCCGTTCAAAGCTCTCAGTATTCACCTTATGTCCACTCCATCACATCAAAAGACATCACAGGGGATTGAAATGTATTACAGTAAACGGGAGCGAGTAGATGACATGATACCCAAGTGGGGTCATCTACACTTTGACTCTTGGCTTTTTATGTGACATACATACACATATATATGTATCGCATCCCATTCAGTTGTTTGACACAACATGGGTAGCTTTACAGATCATCAACATTTCATCTGTTGCGCACTGTGCAGCGCAGCGGTGGTGTAGAGGTGAGGTGAGAGGCAGCCCTTGTAGCTGTGTTGTTCAGCTTCCTGTTCCTCAGCTATATTAGGCGATACTGTTAGGTAGAAGTTGAATTTCATTCAATTTGAGTCTCCCTTTGTCTCCAGGATGTTGTAGAATTTAACATAAATGTGCTACTGAGCTGAGCTGGTAGACACTTGCTTCCCTAATGATTAAATTATTGATGAAAAGTGTTTCTTCTATGCTCTGCGTCTTAGGGAATAGCAAGTAGATCCACGATGTCTGGTAAAACCAGGTCTCCGGGGAAAATTCAAATTTTCTTATTATACAGTATTATCACCGAACAAATAAGAAAGAGCCGCGCAGAGACGTGCCAGTGGGAGAGAAGAACCAAACCTGATAAATCATTCTGCTTGTCAGCAGGAGCCCAGAGCAAGACGCTGTTTGGGACTTCCAAAGCCAATACAATTGGATTCAACCCCTACAAAAAAGCAGTATCTGACATTGTACGCCTACTTAGTGCTCGTCTTTGGTTTTCCTCCTTGAAACAAGAAGCAGGTCGAAACACGGCAAGAAGCTGTCTTATTAGGCAAAATAACAACATTGATTTTAAAGATTGAGGCCAGTCAGTTGTTGTGTGATCAAAGCATCTCCCTCCTTCTTCCCTCCCTGTTTGTCCTTGTCTTTTTTTCTTTCCCTCCTGCCTCTCTAGAGGAAAGTATCCAAGGCCATCCAAATGTATTTTTGGAAGGTGAGCAAACCCATGGAGGTCCAGCTTCACAGGAGTCCTCTGAGACAAAGACTGAAGGAGGAGGAGGAGGAGGAGGAGAAGAGGGAGGTCGCAGAGCCAGCATGACCAGTGTGGAAAGTGAAACATCAATGTGCTCCATGGGCCAGCTGGGAAACACCATCACTAACAGTGAGTGGGAGGGAAGGAGAGTAAAGGAAAGACTCTTGTCTCATTTATTAAATTATCTCCTGTAGATGAATTCAGGTTCATAAGGTTTCACAGCTCTTAAGTTGACTTCTAATTTTCTCATTCAGTGGTAGAAGAACTATTTAGATCCTTTACTGTAAATGCAGCAATACCACAGTGTTCAAAGTACTCTGATGCAAATAAAGCAGAATGTGAGTATTACTGGTAAAATGTCCTTAGTAAGTATCGAAAGTGAAAGCATTCATTATGAATAATGAAAAGCCCCAAAGTCCAGAAAGATGTTTTGTTTTTTTTTTAAACGTCTGCACATAAGATCATTCTTTGTGGACTTCAGAAGCTCCTCTGTTAGCTTTGCTGCAGGACAAGTTATAATTTGTCCTGCTTCTTCAGTTCTAAGAAGCCTCTTGGATGAGATATGAAGGGTCTTAAGAACCTCAAGCAAGTCCAGTTGCCTTGGTACAGCTCTTAGAAGCTCTTAGAAATACCATGAACTGGACGACTGAGGACTGAAGTACTTCAAAACTGAAATTTTTTGTGTGTGTGTGTGTGTCTCAGTTTCCAGTAGCTGGTGGGGCTCCAAAAGACTGGACTTTGCTCTGTATTGCCCTGATGTGCTGACCGCCTTCCCAACAGTGGCCCTGCCTCATCTTTTTCACGCCTCCTACTGGGAGTCCACGGACGTAGCAGCTTTTGTTCTCCGACAGGTAGGAGAGCCTTATTGACAGCCTTGCTGTTCTTCCTCTGCAGGTTTCACACTCAGGGAGAAGTACTGTCTAAATACTCAGCACACAAATACTACACATTTACATTTTAAATGTTTTTTTTAGCATAGTACACACTGTATATGAAGTTTTGAGTTGTTTTGTGTGAATTATAAGAATACTTTACTTCAAGCAAGTGTAGTCCATCATCATCTAAAGGCCATTTCATAATGACATTTCACAGCAAGATAAACCTATTTGTGGGGAAAGAAACTGCTGACTCAAATCAAAAGTGGGGAGGTTTTCTGGGCATGTTGCTCTGAAAATAGATTAAAACAAAGTAACAAAAGACAGAACAACCCTAGTCTCCTTTTCAGGCTATAAGTTTGAATGTGTACTCTGTCTTCCTTGATGTATCAGTTGTGGTCTGCTCCAAGCCCACAGCCTCCAGGTTTGTTTTTTTGTGAGTGCGTTACATGTCATTATAACCAAATGAAAGTAGCAGGAAGCCACTTCACGTCACTGCATCATCCATTTAGCTCCGTTTCAACTGCTTTGAACTGTGTAATACTGTAAAGCACAACAAAACCATCAGTGAGAAACTTGAAGGATGTGGGAAGTGAAGGCACTGGACAGAGGTGTTCAGTTGGAAACACCAACCGTTTCTGTTGTGTTAATATAAATCTGCCAATTTTTTGAAACTTATAGCATTTCCAGCAAGGAAGTGGCCAGAATCAACAGTCCTATTGTGAATATTTTAAATCAACTGGTCTTGACATGCAGGAATATTTTTAGTAATATGTTTTGTAATTATACACAGTATATGTTCAACATGTTTTAGATCCTCAGTGACTTTTCTATTTTGCCATTTCTTTGAACCCAATGCTGCGACCTGTGGAGCAGCTGTTTTAATTTTTTTATTTAATGGTGTCTTCTTGGTTCCCAAACAACACAGCGCAGGAGAAAGATGCTGCTTAGTTCTCCAAGGGCTCCTTCTGCACACATGACTCACTGAATATGTTTTTACAAAAGGTCTGGCAGCGAGCCAGTAATGCCATCAACACTTGTAGCAGTGGACAGAGTCAGTTAAGAATTAAACAATGTACACAGATATCTACTGACGCATTTTAACAATGAATATCATGTGAAGTAATTTCATGGTAACATCCTTGGTGAGTCATGACGCGTGGATTTATAGCTGAAAGCACAATACATGATGTAAAGGCCCATTTCTTACCTTGATTTAGCCTTGATGAGTGATTCAAGATTTTGTGATGTTCTGCAAAGCGAAGAGAAGGTCAGCACACTTTATCTTGTGTGGAAATGGTTGGGATTCATCTCACACCTCACAGTTGAGTCTCAGACAAGTGGAGGCCATTTTATCAAACGTGTACCAGCTGCAACAGTGTTAGGCTTTTATTGTTTTCACCTTCTGAGTGTGTGTGTGTGTGTGTGTGTATTGGGAAGTACCACAGAGGCAGTTCTGAGTATTTTGGCAGGTGTTAATATGTCTGTCTGTCTGTCTTTCTGTCTGTCTGTCTGTCTGTCTGTCTGTCTGTCTGTCTGTCTGTCTGTCTGTCTGTCTGTCTGTCTGTTTGTCTGTCTGTCTGTCTGTCTGTCTGTCTGTCTGTCTGTAGAAGGATTTTGTCAGCGCGACAACAGTGCAAGATACAGACAAAACAATTTACGGTTGTGTAGTTAAGATCATAATGAAGGCTGATTTGAAGATGAGTGTGAGGACTGATTACTCATTTAACAATGCAGTAATAATGTAGTAATGACTACTCAGTACCTCTGGGTTGATACGTCAACATGTTGATGGGCATTACGGCTGATGTGATCCCTGGATGACTCCAGTTGATTTTGAAATCTGAACAAATCTGACCAGAATTCTCTAATATGAGCTGGTTTATGAATAAATGTAAAAGTGCATGACTGTAATCTACAAAAATTAATTGTGTAAACTCTTCTTAGGGTTGGTTTGGATTTGAATGGTCTGCAAATATGTTCTCAGATTAAATTAAGTCTCCAGTCATTTCCATATTTCTTTCATCAACTTTCTTAAGTCATAAGGACCCAACCTTTGATCAGAGGTCTTATGGTGCCACCAGTGCACATATTTCTAGAATTAAACCATTTACCCACTGGGCTGCCCATGAATATATCCCATTTTTAACAGTGATTGCATTCACGTGTAGCTTGTATTTGTTCGTCTGTGATAATGACTAGGATGTCACCGAATCCTCAGACACCAACAAAGAGCAAAAAGAAAACGTGCACCATGTCAGGTCCTATTAAAAGTCACTGTAAACACAGGCAGTCTTTGAACTTGATCATTAGAAAGCAGAGCTCCCAGAGGAGAAAAAAAGAAAGATTTCTTCATCCCGCCACTGTCTGCTGCAGCATGTCTTCTTTGGGAGAAAACGTGAGGGGAATAAGGAGAGCATGTAGGAAATAAGAAGTGCTATCAACACCATCAGGAAGCTAATAAACATGAAGATCATTATTTTGGTTCAGTGGTTTTCAGCTCCACTCGATGCTTAGTTGTATTAAAGGACTGTCATGGAATTTAAGGGCTGTGCAGAAAGTAATTTCTAAAACCAAGCTTTTTTCAGTGTGTCTATTGAGAGAATGTCTTCCACTGTTTAAAAACATGAAGTGTCTAGACGTCCAAGCCACCCAGTGACTGACTCAGGAATTATATGCATGGCCTCTTTCAAGTAGGGAGCAGTCACTTTCTTTCGAGTATTCCAAATCACTCCTTAGCCCTTAGTCTGTGTCAGCGTTTCTCTTGTAACAATGGCTTTCCATTAGATTTGTGTCTTATGATCCCTAAACATAACTGCAGATTTAATTTCAAGGCTTCAGGTGGTAAATCTTCCAAGTGATTATTGTGTGTTCTTCGCCATCTCAATGTGCAGGAAGTGTTTATGTGAGACTAGTCAAGTCAGTTTTTACTTATTTATAGTGCCAGATCATAACACATAATAATAATAATTAATAATTCAAATAAATAACAATTCTAGCAGCGGGTGTTGAGCAGGCTCATGGGGCTGCCCCTCATCTGCCTTTCAATCAGGACGCATAAATACTTGCAGAAAGAGACAGGAGGACGAGAAAGCACAAACCTCTGGGAGAGAGAAGCAGCCGAGTTAGTAACATGTACCAAGGGGAAATCAATATATACAGAGGGAGAGGTATAGAGGACAAGACAAGAGCTCAGTGCATCATGGGACATCCCCTGGCAGGACTATAGCAGCAAAACTAGGGGATGGATCAAGGCAAGCCTGAGCCAGCCCTAACTCTAGGATTTCTCAAAAACAAAAGTTTTAAGGCTACTCTTAAACTTAGAGAGGGTTTCTGCCGCCAGCACCCAAACTGGAAGATGGTTCCACAGGAGAGGAGCCTGACAGCTGAATGCTCTGGCTCCCATATTACTTTTGGAGACTCTAGCTATATGATGGTGCCTGACCATAACGGGCTTTGAGGAGGATTTTAAATTCTATTCTGGATTTTACAGAGAGCCAGTGCAAAGAAGCTAACATGGAAGAGATATGATCTCTTATCCTAGTTCTTGTCAGAACTCACACTTCAGCAATTTGCATCAACTGGAGAGCCTTTAGAGAGTTGTCTGGGTAGCCTGATAATAAGGAATTGTAATTATCCAGCCTAGAAGTCACAAAAGCATTGACCAGTTTTTCTGTGTCTTGTACAGACAGGATGTGCCTGACTTTTGCCATTTTATGTAGGTGAAAAAGGGCACTCCTTTTGCAATTTGCTTTATGTGGGAGTTTAAGGGACATACCCTGACCAAAGATTAAAGCTGGAGGCCAGAGCAATGCCATCCAGGGTAACCATAGCATTATTGCTTCTGAGGCGTTTGGAGCTTTGTCTGACTTTAATAGCAGAAAATTGCAGGAGATCTAAGTCTTTGTCCTTAAAGCAGGCTTGAAGTTTAGCCAACAGATTGGTTTCATCAGGCTTCATTGATAAATATATTTGTGTATAATATGTATAGCAATGAACGTTAATGGAGGGTTTCTTCATAATAGTGCCTAAAGGAAACATATATAAGGAAGTGGTCCAAGCATAGAACCTTGTGGAACTCTGTGTCTAACCTTTGTGTGCATTGAGGATTTATTGTTAATGTGTACATGCTGAAACTATCTGGTAAATACGACTTAAACCAGCTTAGTGCGGTTCCTTTAATGCTAATCGAATGTTCCAGTCTTTGTAATAGGATGTGATTGCCAACTAATGTCCTGAGGATCTTAGAGAGAAAGGCCTTCCTGTATGTTATAAGACTATCTTACCAGACTAAGCGAGATTCTTCCAGTTTGGTGGAAACTCCTTTGTCTTATTATCTTCATTTTTAGAGGAGCAAAAGAGTCAAAAGTCATTCACACTGACTCTGCAGGACTATCAACAAGATGGTCAATTTGGGAGGGACTAAAGTTAGCATAGAAGACCTCTGTTATATTGAAATGGCATTGAATTTAGTGCTGATGGAATCACTTCCATCAGTTAAGATACAGCACTATCAGATAGACATCTAGTGAAGACATTTTTGCTTAATGGCGTGTAATGCAGTAAACGTAATTAGATAGTAGTCTGATATCTGAGGATTCTGTGGAAAGACCATTAAATGTTCAATTCCGATGCCATATGACAGAGCAAGGTCCAGGGTGTGTTAACAAGGCAATTTAGTCTAATAATAAGAAAAAACAGCAGTGCGAAGTCTATCATTATTGACATCGAGATGAATATTAAAATCACCTACTATACTTTTTTCTGTACTAAGGACTAAACTTGATAGAAACTCAGGTAAAAATTAAGTCAATATGATGATCTGATATTAGATTGTTTGTTAATACAGCTTCAGATGATCTAATGTTGAAGAGTCCACGTTGAATTCTCCTTTTTGGCTGTACTATTGTAATGGTGGTGTTCATTGTTATTATGGTTTGTGATTTGAAAGGCTTGTTTGTGCATATGCCTGCTCCCATATACATCTGTGTTTATTGGCAGCTCATGCGATGTGACTGTGTGAAGACCCAGGAAGCGGACCATTTGGACTCGGCTCCATTCTCTCCCTCCAGCCCACGCGAAAAATGGCTCAGAAGGAGGACACATGTCAAACTAAGGGTAATAAATTAGTCAGTGTTTTTTTTTTTTTTTATAAATATAGTTTTGTCCCAGTGTGCTCGGGTTGCAAAATCGCTAACAGAAATATGAATTTATGACCACTCAATTCATTTTTAGAAGCTCAAAAAAAAAAAACTTTGGCTTGGATGCAAGATATTACACAACCTGGAATATTGTCTCTAAGATGCCCTCATTCTTAGAAATACACCCACACACACACACACACACACACCAGCATAAATAGTCTTTTGTGCTGCAATGGCCTTGCATTCATTCAAACTAAAAATAATGTTATCAATAACTCCTGAGGTTGCAATGCTTTGGCCATGTGATCTGTTTGGTAGCTGACTTTGTTAAAATACTCATACACTTTCACCTTGAATCACTGAATTAGGCAGACACACACTTACCTGATGATTCTGAGCCGTGCAGAGTGGAACAATCAGGGTCACATTGTTATCCACCAAATGCTCCTTTTATCTGCTATTTTCTAAAGACTTAAGAATTTAGTGACTGCTTGATTTTCATGAGGCAATAGAACAAGAACTGTGTAAGTAGAGTACCATGGAAACATATCTATATTTGGGTCTGTGATGGTTTTCTTTTTCCAGTGTCATCTTGTTCATGCCTCACCTCTGCCAAGTGATGTGTCTCTGATGTAAGTGCTTAAAGGAAAGCAGCTCTGACAAGTTGCCGTGTCCTGAATGCAATTCATTGTGCTGAGATTTAGAACTGCTCTGTGCTGATTCAATGTGGGCACGGCCAGCTCATCTGCTGCAGAGTGATACTATTCAAGAGGCTTGGCATCCATTTCTGATCTTCCTCTGCTTGGTAAGAGGTCCTTGTCGCAGCTGGAGAGAGAGCACAAGTATGGCTGTTGTTTTTTTGTACATACTGCTCTTTCGCAGGCAGGGGTCTAAATCTCAGACTCATCTCTTCCACACTTTTGTCTGGTGATACTGAGGAACATGTTGCTTTCCTGTTGTCACATAAGAACACACAGAAAGTTCTTAGTGAATTGTGTCGGGGAAATCTAAGTCGATATTGAACTTGTCAGGCCTCCTCATATCATATACGGCTGTGATGTAATATGCACTCTGTGTTTGTGCGTGTGCACATACATGTTTGCTTTTTCGGCATGCTTGCCATCAGTGAGTAAGTGAGAGGAAGTGAGATGTTGCGCAGGCAAACAATTACCATTTGAAAAAACTAATGCAGGATAACAGCTGGAAATGTTGAACTTCCTTGTTAGATGTCACATCCTTTAAATCAGTTATCATTAGCCGGTGTGGTTGTAAAATACAACCACAACATGGTCGATCACGTTAGCACTTAGCAATATTTATTATGTGCAGATGCTCCACTAGTGGAGGAAATGCTATTCTTTATCTACAGGGCAACAACCATGTTTCAGGTTGACTGCAAGGTGTTGAAAAACAGCATGGATGCCGAGCAAAGTTCTCCAGGACAAAGTAAAGATTACAGAAATGGCAGAGAAGTCAGTAGGAAAATTACTGTCATGGGGACCCACAACATAGTCTGAGAATTAGACATTAGAGTGCTCATAAAATGCTATTAAAATGCAACCATCTCTGCAAGAAGAGATTTAGGGATTGGTGTTTTTCTGTTGGCTCACTCGGAGGTACTCACTGCATGGTGAAATATGGAGAAAAGAACAAGACGAGAAAGCTTAATCGAGAGTTAACACTCTTTTCTCTAAGGTCGCACAGTATGTTCTTTAGAGGCATTGAAATCTGGAAATGCAACACATCAAACCGGAGAAAACTTCAGCTATTTTCTGTCATGTTGCATGTCACCAGGGCTTGTAAAAACAAGTCATTCAAGGACAAACCCCAGTTGTGATGTTAGTGGAGCTGGCTGGTGGCTCAGGCAGACACCATACTGTCTAATCATGCCATATGTCCACATCTGATGTCGGCCCACGTCAAGTTTACTAACGTTTGAGCATGGAAGTTCCATTCTTGGCATTGGGAGCATTATGTGTGAAAATATAATCTCAGCTCAGAGTCCGCCTACTATCTTTTTTCAAAGCTTTCACCAGCATCTCATGATCTTTATTTCACAGCATCACATGAGCAGAGCCACACAAAGTAGCAAAGGGTTAACACTGTGACGTTATTGTTCTGAACAAAGTGTTTAATGCTCCGTCTTGTTGTCTGCCGTAGAACGTCACAGCCAATCACAGGGTGAATGATATCATCGCCACCGAGGACGGACCTCAAACTCTGGTTGGTCGCTTCATGTACGGCCCCTTGGACATGGTCACTCTGACTGGAGAAAAGGTGAAAAAGAGCAACATGATTGATTGCTACTGATACAAGGTTTGTGACTTGACTGACTTTAATCTCTACGCGGTGACTCACTTTGTCCCTGTCAGGTGGACATCCTGCTGATGACACAACCTCAGTCTGGCCGCTGGGTGCACTTTGACACAGAGGTGACCAACAGCAGCGGCAGAGTCACATATACCATACCCAAGAGCAAGAAGCTCAGCCTGGGAGTCTATCCGATTAAAATGGTGGTCAAGTAAGCATCCATGTAGCATGCCCTTTACAGAGCGCTGCATTATGTAATAAGATGAAGCAATACATAGAAAAAGGAGAGATTTATTGAATTAGATCCTATGCCCGTGCTCTGTATAGGTGTGTGAGCTTCTAGCTGCAGAGCGCAGTATAAAGGGCGGCCTTGAACTAACAACCATGTAGTTGCAATGCAGTTTCTCATTTCTTATGCAATCTCTCTCTTTTTCTATCCCAAGGGGAGATCAAACGAGTGCAGAGGCCTACCTGACTGTGTTACCACGGGGCATGGAGTGTGTGGTCTTCAGCATCGATGGTTCTTTTGCTGCCAGTGTGTCAATCATGGGCAGTGACCCCAAGGTCCGCCCCGGAGCTGTTGATGTCGTCAGGTAACTGGCAGCAGCCTCTGAATGTGTGTGGGTGAGTGTGTGTGTGTGCGTGTAAATGAAATCCATGTTAATAAAAAGGTTCAGAGGGATGTAAAAATTCAGAAGTAGCGATGTCCTCTTGTGAGCACGCCAACCATTTTACACATTTAAGCATGTCCCTTCCGTGTTAATGCCACTACCGAATAGCTTTGAAATGAGTAGCTTTTGAAAGATCTTTGATGTTATGTATTCACATGCAGGCACTGGCAGGACCTGGGGTATCTGATCATCTACATCACAGGACGCCCTGATATGCAGAAGCAGCGTGTGGTGTCTTGGCTCTCGCAGCACAATTTTCCCCATGGGATGATCTTCTTCTCTGAAGGCCTGGTTCATGATCCCCTGCGGCAAAAGACCATCTTCCTCAGGAACCTAATACAGGAGGTAGACCTCTGAGACAAACCAGTGTTCTAACATTAATCAGGCATTTAATCTTTCTTATAAAGCATATGAAACATTTTACTCTCCCTCCAACAGTGATCTTTCTATTTTTCTCCTCCGTGTCACTCTTTTGCAAGCTCACAGCCATGGGTTATACTGCACTGAAATGCCAAATACATCTCTGACCGATTATTTTCTCTCTCACCAGTGTCACATTAAGATCAACTCTGCTTATGGCTCCATGAAGGACATTTCTGTTTACAACATGCTCGGCCTCAGCCCCTCACAGATTTATATTGTTGGCAGACCGTCGAAGAAATACCAGAATCAGTGCCAGGTGGTTCAATTGCCTTTTGTTGCTTTTATCTCTTTCTTTACTAGCTTTTCATGGGTTGAACTTTTTGGTCTTCCTCTTGTGTTTTCTCATTTACTCTCATCTTCTTACTTCAGTCTTTCTGATTTTCTAACTCTTTCTCTGTGTGTTGTGTCTAGTTCCTGAGTGACGGCTACGCAGCGCACCTCTCCACCCTTCAGTTCGGGCACAGAGCCAGACCCAAGAAATCCCCTTCGGTTCGTATGGTCCTAAGGAAAGGCTCATTTGGTCTCTCAGCGAAGCCTGACTTCCTGTGTAAGCGCACCCACCTGCGTAGAACCATGTCGGTACAACAGCCCGACCCGCCGTGCACACCCAACCCGAAGCCTGAGCGAGCCCAGAGCCAGCCGGAGTCTGATAAGGACCACGGGGGAGGAGGAGGAGGAGCAGGAGGAGGAGGTGGTGGTGGCGTCGGAGGAGGACAAGGTGCATGGGGACGGGCCTCCATACATCGTGGAGACACGACTCCCTGACGTCAAAAAAGAGATGGAAGGATTGCAGGAGGACAGAAGAAGAGAACAAAGGGGTCTTAGTGTCTAGAGCCAAGGTGAGATCTTATTGTTTAAATGTGGGAGATTTAAAGTATAATTGCAGATTATAACAACATGTATCTTATTTTTGAAGCATTCTTTATTTTCCAGCTTTCTTATTGGTATTGTTACCTTCAAACAAGGCAGGAAACACTAGCAGTCAGACGATTGTTCTCAATCTTTTGGCTGAGGAAATGAAGGTGAACAGAAAAGATATTACCTAAAAATCATTGCAGTTTGCAAATCAAAGTCTTCACAGACTTAGTTTAAGATTCACTTATGACCTTGCTGTAGTTGTGCACACACACAGTCTTCTTGTGCAGAGAGGGAATATTACTGACATTTCAGGTGTCAATAACAATCTGTCTGACCACTTGTTTCTCGTCCATCTGGACAAGATGTCCTTCACAAATGATGCAGGTTTTTCTTGGGACAGAGCAACGTGAGGCTGCACTGTACCGCACTGTTTCAAATTCAAGAATAGAGCAATAAGTCACATTATTTAGTTTTGTAAAAAAGAAAAAAGAAAACTGTTGAGTGGTTTGCGAGTACAGTTCAGGTGTACTCAGGTATGGTTTGTATCAGGTGTGAAAAAAACTGTACCAAAAGACAAAAGTATCCAAACTTTAGTTGAGAGCATCAAAGTGGAGAGGACTGTCAGAATGTGTGTGTCCTCAGGTTTCTGTTTTATTGTTTCCCACTTAAGAATAACAATGGCTGTCAAATTAACAGCAGCAAACATTAACATGACATTAATAAATCCTTGCTGAATAATGCAGCCTTTCACCTCTCACTTCACTTTACTGCATTGCTTGTTAAGCCGTTAAGAGCCTATGGCTCCACAAAGCAGTGACGCAAACACAGATTGATTTTGCTTGCTAATGTTGACTTCCAGCAAAGTCAATAAACGTCCACCTTGATTAGATTATGTTCTTGGGTGTACCTGATACATTACAGTCTTTACACTTTTAGTCATAGAGGCATTATTATTTTTGTAAATAAACTTAGGTCTAAGAGGCCAAAAGAAAAAAGGAGAAAAACAACAGAAGGGAAACATTATTCTTGTGGCAGCCTGAGTAAGATGTGCTATTATTAGCAGCAACACCCCAGTAGGACTGGATGTAAATTTTCCCATGATTATGATTATGTAAGTACTGATGAGCTACAACTGCAATGTCCTCCCATGCTTGAAATCCACTCATTTTTAGTTTCGGAAATATTGTCTGTGCAATTATGGAGATTTGAGCTGTAAAACTGTGAGAGCTGTAGGAACAAATATGATGACAGAGATTGTGCAAACACTAATCAACATGTGAACTTTTCCTTGAATGTGAGACACCTAATTTCCCTCTCTCACTTGACAGTGTCACTTCTACCTACTGTACCTGTACATTGGATCCTCTGCCGGTATCGCTCACGGCTCAGCTTTACCTCCTTGCTTGGCCCTCTACACTTTGACACCTGTTCAGCCTTTTTTCCTGCCCTGCTCGTGGATAATGTCTCTTAGTCTCTGTGCCTGAAATTTGAAGAAAATGCTGGGGATGGCAATGATCTTTGGGAATGTCTGTGTTAAGCTCAAATTGTGTCTAATTGTAAAATCAGAAGAATGTACTTAAGATGGTAAACATACACACAAATTCATGTGCACATTCATGTGCCTCAGAGGATGAAAAACGTGGCGCCTGAGGTGACTTTGAACACGGTGACACCGAAGAAGCAGATTACAAGATGCTGCACCACACTCTGATCCCATTCAGACTGCTGTGCTGACAGGTGGTCATGTTGACTGACTCCTGCACTGATGTAAATACTCAACTCACATCATCCCTGCGTGGGCTTGTGGACACAGGAGCACTATGACATTTAGGTTCAATCTGTACACGAGCTCTGCGATCTGGAGCCCAAATCAGCCGACCTCCCATTTCACTCTTCCTGTCAGATGTCTCCCTCGCGTTGAGGCTGCCAATCCCCCAACCCCCCTGCACCCACCCACCCACCATCCTTCCCCCTCAACCAGTCAGGCAGAACATGCCTTTCGACAGCCGCCTCAGACCAGGTCCACAGCTGCTGAAGCGCTGTGCTGTGCACGACTCGGTCCCCGAGGTCGCTTTTGCACTATCAAAGTACGCCACAGTTGTTTTCGATTTAGCTGCGGCACTAGCTTAAGAAACAAAGAGTTGTATTTGTATTTTATTGTACTTGTAGTTTTTGTTTCTCCTGCAGATTGAGCTCTGTCGCTGTCTGTTGGTTACTGTAACTACTGGAGGATTAAACACAAATAGTTTGTAGGAAAGTGTTTATTTGACCAAAAAAATGTTTACAGATTGACAGACACCGCTGTAAAAAGGGGTCAACTCTCATTCATCTATATAATAACAATGACAGTGTAATTATCATTCTTGGCAATGTCAGTTTAATTGCTTGGTAGTTGCAGTAGCTTGCAGGATATTGTACAATAAACCCCATGCCAGTTGAAACTCCATCAGGATGCCGTAGCATCCATTTATTACAGCTGCACTGGAGCCAATAGATTTGTGAGGAAATCTGATGCTGTCTTGTGCACTCGAGGTTGAATTGAGTCTTATTGTGGCCATGTTTAAAACTATGTGCAAGTCAAACATATTTTTCTATGAGGAAATATTGTAAATAGAAATATTTTCAATGTATGTTTTTGAACCTTTTGTTGTTTGACTTGTTGAATGGTTGATTTTTGCCTTAAATTGTATTTGATGTTGTTTAGAGATACAAAATTATTTTTATTTCTTTGACCAAAGTATTGAGTTTCACTGTTAGATCATGACAAAGTGCATTTTATCTAGTTGATATTTTTGCTTTGACATGTTTTGGATACTGTATATGTGTGTGCGAGTGTGTGTGTGTGTGTGTGTGTGTGTGTGTGTGTGTGTGTGTATGTGTGCGAATGTGTGTGTGTGTGTGTCTACATAGTTGTTGTGGAGTTGTATTTCCTGTGAATATGAAGACAGTGATGACCATGACATGTAGAGATCCTCTGCAGAGGAATCAGTGGACACAGGGAGGCCAGTGTTAACACACCTGCATGTTCTCACTGCAGCTCACTATTTTTCAGAACTGACTGTGTATTTTTGTAGGTGTGGATTGAAGCAATGTGTCAGAGGATTACTTGGTCCAGGTTTTTATACCTGCTATGAAAGAAAACGGGCTTATGAATTCTTAGGGTGTCTCAGTTTAACTGAACGGAGTGGAACATGCAAGCCAGGAGGGAGACTCCTTTTCTCTCACCTCCTGTACATCATAGGTGGTCCAGTGATTAGCTATTTGATTACTACTAAGTATGTATGACTCCCTGTAGTGTCGCCCCTGTAATTGTAGTGCACCAATTAGCATTACCTGGTAATTGTATAATATTGTAGAAACAATACTGAAATACTTAACTCGATTTTGTTTTTCCATTTAAATTGTTAATACAGAAATTTTGTTATCCGAGCAACAAAATGATCATTCCCATCAATTTACACACAATAATCAAAGTGACTCCATCAGTGTGTATATATCTGTATAACACATAGTGATATTTTCCTGCCATGATGAGACACTGGAGAAGTGAAATATTTAATCTGGGCAGCATTTTAGTACACCAATGTTAGTAAATGGCAAATAATGATCTAATGGTTAAATGATGATGTGCATGTTAATTATTTGATATTGTTAAGTGGCTATCAGATGTCATGTTTGTGGCACTCTTTAATAATGGAGTAATTATTTGTAAGTAAGTGGTGAATAATTATTCATGAACATAGATTCAATCACCACATGCTGAATAAAATGAAAATCAGCACTTCAATTATGATAAATAACTGAGGTTTTGTTGAACAGTAAAAATACTCTGTAAGTGTAAATGAGGCATGGCAAAGACTGACGTTACCTCTTACTTTTACCTCAGACTTTCACTCGTTTCATTTCGTGTGATTAATGGAAACTTTAATGGTGACCAATTAAAGGAAAAAGCAACATAAAGTGTCTTAGGAAAGTGTTGGGCCACCACATCCCACCAGACCAGCTTCAATGCTCTCCTTGGCATTGATTCTACAGGTCTCTCAATTACTGTAGGGATGAACACCATTCTTCCAAAATATATTCCCCCATTTGTTGTTTTGATGGCGGTAGTGGTGGAGAGCACTCTCTAAAATGTTGGTCCAAAATCTCACATAGATGTTCAATTGAGTTGAGATCTGGTGACTGTGAAGGCCATAACATATGATTCACCAAACCATTCACTGACCCCTCGCGCCCTACGGATGGCAGCATTGTTGTCCTGGAAGAGACCACTCCCATCAGGATAGAAATGTTTCATCACAAGATAAAGATGATTATTCAAAACAACTTTGTGTTAATTTGCAGTGACCCCTCCCTTTAAGGGGATAATTGGACCCAAACCATGACAGCAACAAACGCCCCCTACAGCATAACAGAGCCACCAGATCCCCCCACTACAGGTGTCAAGAGTGGTGACTGAGAATTGACACATTCTCAACAGGCAGAGTTGCTAGCTTTTTCCTTACATATCGCTCTAATGCATGAACCTCATGGTCATCAAGTTTGCATCTACAATTTCTGGCCATATTTACTGACGTCTTTCCACTTGATCCAAATGCAGATGTCACTTCACTCGCTGTTCCGATAGAAACACCAGCCAGTTGAGCAGTCTGTGACTGATGCGCCTCCTTTCCATTCCCCCGACAATGAACCCTCTTTCACTTAGATCTTTTCCTGTTGCCATCTCGGTATAGAATCAGAATCAGCTGAGCCTGCCCAGCATTTTTATAAATGCAACAGAGCATGATTGGATGTTAATTTCTTAATTGCACCAAGCATTTGTATACTGATTTATTCAGGTTTTTCCTTTAATTCGACACCTGTCTGTAATTAGATAATCCATTTTAATTTTATTCTTAGACAATAAAGGTAAATAATCCTTAATAATAAAAGAACAGCAGGATCTATTATATCATGTAAAATTATTGTATTTATTGAGAGATTTAAGTGTTACACAATTATTGTCTTCAAATACAAATGATTAACCTCTCACTAAGTACGAATTAATGTTGTCAAATGATTAGTATTCACCAAATCATGACTTAACTATTGGGTATTGACCTAATTTGCCATTTATTAACAGTTCTTATGACTTATAAAGTAAGCTTTTGTATGTTAAATAACATAGTATGACAGTTTGTTTGTTTTTTATTTATTGATTTTATTTTTTTTTTTGTGATCTTATTTTTGGTCTTATGAGTATTTGACACTGGCCTTTTGACCAATGAGGAAAAAAACACCTGGTTTCACTGCTGCAAAGTGTATTGTTTTGTACAGATCTCCTGTGATGATGAACATGTTATTGTGTTTATTGGACTCAGTCCGTATTTATTGCATAAATAAAGATATTTCACAGTTGAATTACTTAGTTTTGCTCCAGGAATGTCTTATTATTCCTTCCACATACTCCTCATATACAGAGATGGAAGCTTGATGACCTGCTATAAGCTGTTTTTTTACTTCAAGGTCAGGAGTTTTACTGTGAGGCATCAAATTAGATTCCAATATCCTCTTATTTAGATATTGTAAGGCTTACTTGTTGCATGTGCCCCTCTGAGTGAATCTTTGGACTATTTCGTTTTACCAGGGAATTACTACCTTGTGTGTCTGTTGGTTGTTCTACTTCCTGTCTTTGTTTTTCCCCTCGCTCTGATTGTCTGCCCCACCCTGATGTGTTTCACCTGTTTCTTATTACCCCTACCTCCCTTGTTTATTCAAGTGTCTGTGTTCCCTTCACCCCTTGTCAGTTTTTCTGTTTTTTGTTCATGTTCCTGAGTTTTACCCTTTGTTCCCTGCCTGCCTGCCTGTAAGTTAGTTTTTGTTCATTTATTAAAGTACCTTCACTGCATCTATCTGCCTTTGTGCGTGTCTGCATTTAGGTCCAGAAATCAGTGAACTTTGACATTATCTTTTCACCATTCACATATTAAGCTATCTGACCTATAAATCAGCTGGTTTGATATTAACATTAGAGGCTGTTAAAGAAGTAGCCTGCAGCTGGAAGCCTGACTCTGCCCCACACAATCATAAGAGCAGCACTTTTCCTTAGCAGATAAATGGATACAAGCCTGTTCTGATTGCTGGAAATCAAACCAGTCATCCATTCACTGCTCAGTTCTCCACCACAGACTGCAGTGTTAAAAGGAGTCATTGATTTCATGCACAAATCTTGGCTGCTTGAGTTGTTGAGTTACTGACAATTCATTCTTGACTTTGGAAAGTGTTGAGATTATTTTGTTGACTCTTTCTTTGCATGGTCTAGAATGAACTTGAGCTCTGCTCAGAAACGAGACCAGTCTACAGCCATGATAGCAGCTCTGTGAGGCTGCACAAAGACACAGCGGTGCTTTGAGCTAATGCTTATGTCAGCATGCTATATGCCAACACATGCCATTGCTAATATTTAGCAGGTTTGATTTTTTTCATGTTGGCTGTCTTAATTTAGCGTGTCAACATGTCAACAGTTGCAAATTAGCACTAAACACAAAGTACAGCTGAGGTTGTTGGAAAATAAACCAAAGAACTGAACAAATACGACCTTTGACAGTCTCAACAGAAAACTATGGGAACACCAAAGGTATTATGATTCAAACTGAGGGGAACATGAAGAAAATTGCATGGCAAAGTATCCAGTAGTTGAAATGAAATTTCACTAAAACACAAATGTGAAACTGCTGGTGGTACTAGAGGAAATTGTCCGTGGATCACTGAAGTCAGTATGATTAATCCTGTGGGGACCATGACTGTCTATACATAAGATAATGGAAATTAACTGTCCAATAATTATACCTATCTAATATATATTCAATAATTGTTTCAGTCTGGACCAGTCGGTAAGACAAGTGAGAGACCGTGGCAGTCGCTAGCAGCTAAAAACGGAAATATAAACATCTACCGATCCATGACACCTGAGCTTACTCCATCTGCTAATGAAGATCTTGTGATGGAAAAGTTCCAAACAGCTGCTGGATCTTGTGGTGAGATTATTTTTTCAACTGCTTCGATATTTGTTATACAGGCCTAATGAGTTACTATAATGCAATATACCGTACTAGTGTCAGAAGTATGTTGAACCTGGAGCTGTTTAAATTATCTACATTTTCCCAGAAATATGCGCTCCATTTCACAGTTCATTGACGGATCCTGAAAATATGGCTTATTTTATCAAATTGATGAACTGCCTTCAAGGTGGCGAGGACAATGACCTCTACCCCGGATCTGTATAAAGTGTTTTATCCTACCCCAGGCATCTGATATAATGAGCTGTGGCTGTGAGCTGGCGCTGTCTCCAAGCCACATTTAAACACCATTAGTAACATATGGTCTGGGAAAACAGGCAAGAAATTGTTCCCCTGCGAAAGGAAAGACTGTTGGTTTTTTCATACTACAAGCGTCATGATTCACATGAAAGATTGTTAGTCAACCACAGTCAAATCTGTGATACAAATAATGAAAACTGAGCCACCGTCTCCGGCTCACAATCCTCTTAATTTGTGTCGCTATTTTTCCTGCTGTTATGCTCATTTGTCCGGAGGAAATCGGTATTAAAAATGCACCTTGTTTTCCCCTAAGTCACCTCTGCTGATCAATATCTTAAATCAAGGAAATTTTCCTTTGAGACTCTTTAGTAAGACTCCACTGGCGCTACTTTACAAATCAACTAGGTCCTCAAGAAACAAGAAAGGAACATGAGAGAAAAACAAAAGACTACATCACAAACTGCTTACTTGAAGCACTTGCACTTTATTCAACCAAAGTGTTTGGGTACAGGGACTTCATTATCATTTGTGCTGATAATAGGAAAGGCAGACAACTCTCTCACAGGGTGGTGTGAAAGACAAAGAAAACATCCAGCGAGGAGCAGTTCTGTGGAAGAAAACACTTTGTCGATGAGAGAAGAACCGAGGTTGTTTTCCAGAGTAAAGGGTGGAGCTACCCACTATTAGTGTGGTGTTTCTAATAAAGTGCTCGAGGATTGTACAGAATCATGCGCAATATATACACACATGCAGACATACAGCATGTTTGATCTCTGCTGCTGTTTTTAATCCTATGCTGTAGCAAATAGTTTAATTGTTTTAACCCTGAAGTTAAATTTGGTTCAGCGAGCTCTCTTCCATTGCTTCTCTATGTAGCAATGCTTATCTGTGTTGTCCCTGTTAAGTAAATGAACACATTCTAGAAATTAATCAAGTAACAAGGTCAGTGTCACTGACGCTGATCCCGTGAGATTGGATTGGTCCATCGCCGATCATCAATCATGCTTTTGTAGTGCTTCTGTGCATCTGAGGCTTTTTCTGGCGACAAGATGTGAATCTTGTTGAAGACGGATGGACCTGATTTGTGAATCGATGAGTGTCTTTGTTGCAGGCATTTTTGTCTTTGTAAGTGGGACTCAGTGGGAATGATGCTTTTACTGTGAGCAAAGAGTAGGCCCCTACTCACTGTGCAGCCACAGGGTGCAAATGTGCAAAGAGTAGCACGCTGCAGCTATACTGTGTAACTTGAGGATATTCTGAGGATCACTGATAACACTTGGCTCATAGGACATGCTGCTTTGCACAGAGTGGCCTCTTTGCATTGAGCCCATTCAACATAACACATGTAGAATCTGGAACACTGTTCAAACAGTACAATATAATGCTTGCATAAGACAGGAGCTGTCATCCTAACGTACCTGAGTTCACACAGTTTATGCTCTTTTCAACGCACAAAAAGTCAGTTACCTAGCAGCAATTTAACACTTGCCATGACCTCTAGCTCTGTTCAGCAGCAGCAGCAGCTCTGAATCACCCTTATTATTATTCCAAAAACAGCAGACTGGGGTTTAATTTGTCCTGTGATCTAGCAGGTGATTTCTGGATGCCAGGGCAGTAATGAGGAATGCATTAATATCTGAATAGATCAACAGTCCAGAGCAGCCCAGAGACGGGGAGGAAGAGATACAGGGAGAGATATTTCTTAAAGCCAGGAAGCCTTGTTTCTAGACAACAAGAAAAAGCCTCAGATAGTGTAAATAAGACCGCTGCACACATTCATAACCAAAGCACATTCCTGGGGTCAGCAAGGAGAAACGGAGATAAACTTTCCTACCTCTGGCAAGCTGCCATGGAAACACTTTAGTGTTTAGCATCGGCTTGGTTTTATACAACTTCTTAATATATTGAAATCAATCTTATTTTATATTCTGTATGTGGTCATTTGAATTAATTCTACATTAAAAATAACTTTGAGTGAGTATTTGCTGCAGCTTTACAATCGCCATGCGATTGCTTAGGACACTTAATGTAGATTATCATTTGACCTTAGTTGCGTGTAGCCATGGTGACACTGGAATAAATGGTTTAGCTGTTTGCTGAAAGTCTAGAAATGACTTTCTGTTTCCAACGGGATGCACTGCAGCAAGGTTAAAAATAGGTCTCAAAATGATTCTGGGGGGCACGTCATTGGGTAGAAGCTTAGTCGCTTGGATGCGTACTGTTACATTAGCCTGCAACACAGCCTCTGAATTCAGTTCTGGGTCACGAGAAATTAGAAAGAATTTGGAAACCCGCTGTCTTAGAATACTTTCAGGGGGGGAAAAAAAACTATCTGTAGATTGCATTTGAGAAAGCAATTATCTAAAATGCCTCCAGGAAGAGAGGGTCAGATGCTGGAGCTACATATCACTGCTCACAGTGGCATCAGATGTGACAGGCTGTGTCTCTTCGTAGCAGAGCTCACATCTCTCACTGCCATCATTAACCAGAGACATCAATATTTAACTTGAAGCAATGGTCTGACTGCTCTGGGAAAAAATGGTTTGGAGCCTTTTCTGCTCTTTGTTTAGGGACTTTTACTAAACAAGTAGTATCATCAGTGTGTTTTTTTTTTGTTTTTTTTTTTTGGGGGGGGTTACAAATAAGATTCTCACAATTGTAAAACACTGGACTTTGGCTTTTTACAAATTTATTTAACTAGTCTTTCTCTGCTGTGGTATTTCAATTCAAATCCACAATGGTAAACACAGGGATCTTTTATTTAAGCTACGAGAGTGTTGTCAACTCAGTAGCTCATTATCATAAGATCTGTGTTGCTTCGAGCACTGTGAAAGACACAAGGTGTGAATAATTGAAGGAGAACCAAATGAATAAGCAATATGTGTCCCCTCAGAGGTAGAATTTGTTCATTTGAATATGTATCATCAGTGAAACGAACTTTCAAAGAAAGATTTGGCTCTTTGATCATTTTTCTACCTGTAAACCACAAGAAGTGAGGCTGTGTACAGTTCTTATTAAGTGTAACAGCTTTTTTGGAAGAAGCAGGATTAAAATGAGACGCTGTAACTCAAATAATGTTCAGTCAAGATAAGCAGAGAAATTTGGATGATTAATTTTTAACTTTGAAATGAGTTGGTTGAGTTTAAGAAAGCATATTTTGTCACTGTGTAACTTCGCTCAGCGATAAGGAGCAAGAGTTTCTCATGCTGCATCATAAAAACAAAACAAAAAGAGAATAAAAATGATTCTTGTTGAGATCCACTTCTGTATGAAATTTTAATACTTAGAATTGAGCGATGTCCTCTCTAGATGGCTCACATGACTATTACATTTGTAAATGGACAGAATGTGACAGTCCAGAGGTCAGCAAACACTGTGGTTTTCCTCCCCTTCTGTGTTAATGTCACAGATGGATTTGCATGCGTAGGGCATGACAGCACAATGTCACTGAGTCACAGTCACAAGGGACTGTTGTTGTGAGAGTAAACTGTGCCAACCCAGTGCTCTTTCAGTGGATTAAGACTAATAATCAAAAGGAGTCTCAAACAGACTTGAGAGAAAGATTCACAGACATGTTGACTCCTATTGTCAATCAATATCAGCATTATCATTACACAGCATTATCACCATCATCAACATCTTAATACTATAATACTGAAGTTCCTGATTACTGGTACTAGTAGTACTAGAGCCATGAATCCTGTATCTGTATTCAGAAAGAAAAACACAGGCAGATGAAATAAACTCACACAAAACTGTATTTACATATTTACAAAAATTAATACATGCACAAGGAGTGAGGGGTGAGGGGTGGGAAAAGGGAATGGGGGGTAAGGTAAGGAGGGGGAAAGGGGAACGGGTTGGGGGTATCAGGAAGAGGGATGTTGTGCTGTAGCGAACCCCTGTTCTTCCTCCT
>NW_019524802.1:382315-402019 GCF_002814215.2 Seriola lalandi dorsalis
GTTCCACCTTAACACAACCTCTACACTTACTTTTACAGTTGAATCTACTTTAGTCTAAGGACAGGACAACAGATAGCAAAAATAGTGTCTTTCTTAATGGGCCTTTCTGAAAATGAGAAACTGTTAAAATTGTGATGCATTGACTCAACAAACTGTTGAAGCTTTAGACAAAATGTTTCTCCAGGTGAAATGAGAAAATCTTACCTGGTGTCTTTGTCGGTTCATCTCAGCTGTGAGAAGAGCCTTAACAGTGACAAAGAGCAGTTTGTGTTTCACAGATGAAGTTGGACTTGAAACTGCTGTAGAGCTGAAGGCGTTTCTGATGAAACAGTTCACGATATAACAAGGAGACAAAGATATACAGTAGATATGTTTTACAAATGGTTTACAAAGGGTTTGTGTTGAAGCAAGAGACGGTGCTCAGTTCAGTGTGCAGGGTGGAAATGAAGAGTCTCTGCAGGTGCAGGTTCCATTGAACATTCTGATGTCAGTTCTACAGTCATGATGTCACAGAACATTATCATTGAGAGTTCTAGACCATCAAGGTTCTAACAAAAGCTCTTCATGGTACTTTACAACTTACTAATGAGGTTATAGTAAAAGCACTGTTTGTTCAATAAGTCAGAAAAACAGAGTTTTTTCTCTTGACAGTTTAAGGCAAAGTGGAGATGACACAATGTTTCCTGGTCTGACCCCCAATCAGTATCTCATGTTACTGTATACTTACCCATCCCAGGCCCACATTGTTAAAGACGTACATCTCCTTATGGACCAAGCTGACCAGTGCATTACTCTTGTGTTACATGGTAATAAGTAAATTGAATCATGACTGTCTGTTTTATTTACAGTAAAATATGTAATATGTGAAATATGTATTGAGTTACAAGTTACCTTGCGGCTGCTCCCTTTGGGGGTTGCCGCAGTGGAACACCATCCACCATCGTTGATGTTGATTTTTAAGTGTTTATTTTAGCTTACGGTCCAAAGTCATTCTGATTTTCATAGCTGTGTTACTACATTTGGACAGCTCTGGGTAGAAGTCAGAGCTGACTCCGGTGAGAGCTGAAGGCTCTGATGTCAACCTTGAACACATCTCTCAGGATGTGTTATAATAATTGTTCAGATGTTTAGATGTTAATTCATACTGTGTATTTTACTCCATCTCTATAGGTTTCGTCTTATTTACCTCAGTTTAAGTCCCCCTCACCTCTGATTGGTTAGTTTAGCAACATGTGATTTAGAGACGGGAAGTGTTGTTGTTGTTGTGAAGCGGACAAAGTGTGGTGAAAAGTAAAGGTGCTGCTTAAAAAAGTTAAGCTGTCTCCATCCAGCTGTTTATTTTATTAAGAGTGATCCAAACCAGCATGTATTGAACCCTTGCTTTACATAATGTTGGTGATCTCTTTATTTTTTCCTATAGCATCTTCACCAGGTTAAAATTAAATTGTACCGGTTTTGACCTGCAAAACATTTCCATTAGCTTCAGCTTTAATTGTCTTTAATTCTAATTACCAAAATTTGGCATTTTAACATGCTAAGCTAAAATAGTGAACATGGAAATACCTTCTAAAAATCAGCATATTTGCATTTTCTCATTTTGAGCATGTTAGCATGCTGATATTAGCACTTATCTCAAAGCACCACTGTGCCCTAAAACAGCCTAACAGAGCCACTAGCAAGGCTGTGGACTCCTAGTCTTGTTTACCATTATACTCATTGACCCCACAAATATTAATGTATCGTATTTATCAAAGAACCACATCAAAAGTTTTATAATCTGTTGCTTCTTTATTATCAAACTAATGAATGTGCTTTTGTGTTTAACTCAGTTCTTTCTGCTTTCTGCTGTATGCTTTACAAAATTTAGACAGCTTTGTGTTGAAAGCCCAAACCAACCTGCTGTTGTTACATATTTACATAATGAGCTGTTGTGGTTTTCACTGAGTAGGTTCAGTAAAATTTACCTACGGTGTGACACACAACTGTCAGGGAGCAACAGTGAACAATGTCATATCAAGATAGAATGACCATGGCTTATTCAACAAACAGAAAAAAAGTTTACTTGATTTAAAAAGAAAAAAAAAAAGTCTGAATGGGAGAGAGGAAGAGGAAAGGAGGCAGAATAGAAAAGACCAGAGGCAGAGATAAAGAAGCAGAGATATGAGGTGCCATCCAATGGACTCAGCAACCACAAAGGCAAGAGCAGTGTTAGGGAAAATAACAAGTGACAGATACAAATCACTGGCACTGCAGCACATGTTATCCGTGGCACTCATTCCACCAGACTGATTGATTTAGCCAACATAAAGCCTAGAGGGCTTTGGGTTGTCACACTAAGGGGAGCTCAAAGTGAGACTGAAAGCCTCTAAAAGGACATGCAGGGTGAAGAGAAATGCAACGTTTTTCTAATCCTTCCCTCTTACCAGGGATGAATCCACAGCTAGAATTCACACATTGTTTAATCTTTTCAAACTCTGTGATTTCAAATAAGGTGTTATCAAGTTTCTCTTTTGCTTTCCTCCGATCCCTGCCTTGCAAAAAATAATCTGTCTCTTTAAGAGTAGTACATGAGCTCCCCCTCATCCAAGTCAGTGTGCAAAAAGTTACCTTATATTGCGCTGTCTCTCACAGTATTGCTACAGTCTTATTATGCATAATATATATCTTTTTCATTTACACTATCTGTTTCATTGTCTTCAGGGTGTCAATGTTGGGTGAGCCTATCTTAAGCATGTTCTGAGTGAGGAGTGGGTAGAAATCCTGTACAGTTTGCTCATATTCATACATATGGGTTGTTCACAGTGTGTACTAAATCATATTTCCATGCCTGTGCTTTCAAAGATAAAACAAGCAATATCTGAGAGACCTTGAAAATTGCACACAGAATTCAAATAGTAGTAATTCTAGATGTGAGATGTCACTTTAAGCATAACATTTGCATGCTGGTTGGGATGAATTTGGGCACTTTTAGTCTCATACTCAAATGACCAATCCTGCTTTTGCTGAGTTGAGGGGTTCCGAGACGAAAGAGGAGTGCTACAACTTTCCCAAATGGGCAATGATGCAAACAAATTATGAGTGTGTTTGTACTCTCTAAAGTGGATACAATATTTCCACAGTGGAAGGCTTCATCCTTTTCAGATTTTCAATCAGACAAATAATCAGAGGGATTCACTTCAGTTTATAGAAACACACATGATGCACCAAAACAAAACAAAATTTCCCGAGTACATATTTGCTCATGAGTTTGTGCTGAATCATTTCTGAGAGAGAGCTATTCTGGAAAAGCTGATAAAAATATCTTTCTTATATATCAACTGAGTATGTAATTTTATGTCTACACAAATTTATACAGCAATATTTGAGGCGCCACGTCTCCCCACAAAATATGTTTTCTATCCATGAAACAGGAGGTTTACTACTGATGTATGCTATCGCTCTGCCACAGATGGCCAGCTGAATGGGTTTTCTGCCCGATAGCAGCAGAGGGCTCCATCTCATTCTGGATGTTGCCTGAGCAGTAACTGGTTCACCTTTGCCGCTCTCCAGTAGGACGCTGAACCATATGACACTTTAATGTTTAATATTCCCAAACACTTTAATGAACATGTCTTCCTGAAGTGATGGAGACTGATTGGACTGATTCCTTTTCTTCAAAGGAAACCTGTGCAGTCATTAAAAAACCAAAAGATGTTCATGAATAATCATGGCTTCACACCTTCTGCCTGCTCACATATCATATCTGACAACACAGAGGGAGAACAACGGCAGGTTATGGTTATTTAGTATACCATCCGCAGTGGCCTCTATTGGCCATATAATCATTTACTCTGTGAATGTAATGAAATGCTAAATTAAAATTTAACTGTAATTGAATTTTGAATTAAATTGTCATTTAAGTGCAACTCTGGTATCCACCTCGAAAGTAATTATACAGTCACTCATAAGATGAACTCTGTACCACGTTACCTGTACTCCATAATATTTGTTTTACGTAATAAGATTTTTTTTTTTTTTTTGGTCATAGTTTTGCCCACAGTGTCAAACCTGTGATGGAATGTGTGAATTAGTAACCTTTTAAGATGTTGAAATACTTAACACAACAGTGGTGAATTCGGTCCCTGGAGAGCAACTAAGATACGTACATGACAGAAAGGAAAGTGGCTTCAGTGGGAAAACCTGCAATAGCATCGGATCCTGCAGGCATGGAGGCTTCCAGTGACAAGCTTTTCTGCTGCAGGTGGGTGCGCAGCAAGGTTCCCCTGGCTCACAGAGAGGAGCTGTACCACATCCTGAGGATGACGGGGCCTCTGGTAAGGACTTGCCCTGTTTAAATACCCTGTTCTGTCTGTATGTAGTTGTGTGCATCAAGGGTGTCCTCCATAGTGAGTTGATTTATACACTGGAAGATGGACGAGAGTGTTTTGTTTGAACTGTAAAAAAAATACACTTTGTCTCTATTGTAAAGGCAGCAATCGGTCAACCTAAGCCAATGGTTACATGCTGCCAAAGCACTGACAGTGTGGTAGCTCATTTACAAAGACGGCCATGCAAATTCATTGTAACCTTTACTGTAACATCACCTGTGAGCTGGTAGCTGTATCAACTGCAGCGTTGTTGGTGTTTGTCATTCCAGCTGCTCTCTCGAATCCTCAATTACCTGCTTCCATTTGTGGTCACAATGTTCTGTGGGCGTCTGGGAAATGACGTGATGGCTGGCTACGGATTGGCTTCTGCTGTAAGTGGTCATCTGTGTGCTCCACAGAGTGGTGGAGGCTAACATGAGAAAATGAGAGGTGAAGATATAATTTCAAGGGAGTTGGTGGAATGAAAGCGAACCTTCCCATGGATAGCTTTTACAGTCCTCTCACCAACCTGATGATTTAAAAATTATTGATTATGATTAGAAATATGGCAAATCCCTTTAAGAATGTTTCATGTTCATTTCAGACTATTAACGTCACCACTGCAGCAACAGGATGTGGTCTGGGACTCGCATGTGATACTTTGGTGTCTCAGGTTTGTAAAGCTCTTTGTCCAAAACAAATATGCCCGCAATTCCACTGACTCCAGAACCCAACTGTTCATTACTCTCTTCCATGTAATGATTAACATTGTTTGTGTACTGTCGTGCAGACATTTGGTGGTAGGAACCTGCTGCGGGTGGGAGTGATCCTTCAGCGGGGCATCATCATCCTGCTGCTGTTCTGTCTGCCTTGCTGGGGTCTGCTCATCAATGCCCAGGCCATCCTGTTATGTCTGGGCCAGGACCCTGAGGTGGCCAGGTAACTAACAGCACCAAACCTGCATCCAGGGTTCTGAAGTCCTTATACAATAGCTTAACATTTCTGAGCAGGAGCGGAAATATCTGTGCTTAAACAGATAACATTGAACGGTGTATGTATGTTAAACGATCATTTCTTTACCTTTAACTGGATCTGAATACACCTTCTTGATTTCAGAATAGCCCAGCGGTATATTACAGCCTTTCTTCCAGCAGTGCCAGTGAGTTGTGGCTTTTCTCTCGCATTTATGTTCTAAATCAATACATTATTAGTGATGAATAGAGAAACTACTTTCCCACACACCTTAAAGTCAACAGTTTTCATCCGTCTTTGTCTTTTAGGCAATGTTTCTACATCAGCTTCAGGTGTCTTATCTGCAGAACCAGGTGTGTTAATGTCCTTCACACAGTTCTGTCCTCTTATTGCACAGAGTCTAAATATGCTATGTGGGGAGGTATAGCTAAGTGGTACTCGTTGCATCATCATCTCATCATCTGTTTGTGTACAGGGTATAATACTGCCTCAAATGTACACTGCCGCCATGGCAAACATTGCAAATGTGGTGACGAACTACGTCTTTCTTCACTGGCTGGATCTGGGGGTTAGGTAGGTGTAGGTGTTCTCGACAAATTTTAAATGTGAATAAAACTGTTGCTCACACTGATATCACTTTGTCTGTGTGTGTGTGTCTTACAGTGGATCTGCAGCAGCCAATACTCTGTCTCAGATTTACGTTTGTGCTTTTCTGTTTGCTTACATTTGGTGGAAGAAGCTCCATGTGAAAACATGGGGAGGTGAGGGATTTCATTCTTATGCTCTCTCTGTGCTGACTTACAGTACATGACACTGTTCAGCCTCCATCTTTTTTTAGACGACATAAATGAGTTTCTCTCTCCCCCTGCAGGCTGGTCTGTGGAATCACTGCAGGAGTGGGGTTCCTACATGAAACTGGCCATCCCAAGTACACTGATGACCTGTTTTGAGTGGTGGGTTTATGAGTTTGGGGGATTTTTTGCAGGTAATCCAAATATTTTTTTATGATTACTTGGAGTCCATTCTTACAGACATAAATTTAATTATGCCATTTAATACCGTCTGTAAGCCATCAAACCAAATTTTAAGTCGTGATTTCTTCTTTGTCTCCAATGATCAGGGATGCTGAGTGAAGACGAGCTGGCAGCTCAACATGCTGTGATAATGGTGGCATTCATAACCTACATGGTAATTTGTAGTGACTGCAAATCAAAACTTTTAATTATCCCTTTAAAAGTGACAATTCCTCAGATTTAGACCGGTTAAAAAAATAACTGTCACAAATTATAGTTGATGTTTACGCTTCTGAACACTCTCAGGAGCAGGCTGTTTTGCATGACATGATTGATGATTTGATGATGATTGTTTTTTATTAATATATTCATTTTTTATTTTTTTTCAAAATGATGACTCCATAGTTTCCTCTCGGTGTTCAAGCTGCAGCGTGTGCCCGTGTGGGTAATGCTCTCGGGGCAGGAGACACTGCCAGGGCAATCCTCACCAGCAAGATGTCACTCACTCTTGCAGGTCAGCAATAAACATTTTCTGTTGCCTTTATTAAGAAATCAGCATCTGATGTTTGGTTTCATCAACATGTTTTACTGTTGGACAGACTTCACAGCTCCTCTTTTACAGGCAGCATGGCGGTTGTTGAAGGTCTGGTGCTTGGCTCGACTAAAACAGTGATTGGCTCCATCTTCACCTCTGATGAGTGAGTCTCCACAGCTGCACTCACATTTCACCAACTGTATGACAAAGTTGTAAGAGTACAACTAGAAACCATGTTAATTATCATTTCAGGAAGATCATAGGTCTCGTCTCCCATTTGATGAATGCTTACTGCTTCCTTCAGTTCTTTGATGGTCTTGTGGTGAGTCTCCCAGCTTGTCTCGTGGTCAAGAACAAAATATATTCGCAGTATGATGCCAAAAGCAAGTCATATACTGTATATATCAAATGTGAAATTTCTTTTTCCCCCTCCTAGTGTGTGTGCACGGGCATCTTCTTGGGCACGGGCAAACAGAAGATACCAGCTGTGGCTAATTTCATTGGATACTACTGCATAGGACTTTCACTGAGTGTTACTTTAATGTTCGTCGCAAAGCTGAGAGTTTTGGGTAATTAAATGAATATTTTGTTGTTTTCATTGACATTCAAGACAAGTACATGGCTACGTACTAAGAGCAGTTTATCATAAGTGAAGCCTGCTGTGCCCTTGACAGACTAATTTGTCTTTTTCTCTGCAGGTTTTTGGCTGGGACTGCTCATTTGTGTCGTCTTACAATCCACCTTCTACATCATTGTGATCTTCAACCTGAACTGGAAGAGGATGACAGAGGAGGTAGGCCACTGGTTAATCTAACAATCAGAATCACGCAGGGCCTCGTCTGTTCAGATGCAATGACAGAATTTGTTTTATTTCTACAGCACCGGCCTCTGAGACAAATCTGGCAAATTTCAACAGCTTTTTGTTAAACGTGTGCTGAAATTGGCAGTTAAGTTTTTATCTCTGCTTGTTTGCAGGCTGTGAAAAGAGCTCAGAAAAAGATACACATGACATTATTAAGTGCAGCTGCTCTGTCAGACGCTCCGGGTAACAACACTATCGGCCAGACAGAGAGTAATGGGAACGTAAGTGGCCAGTTATTCTGAGAGGCTTGTTTATTCTGAACGCTAACAACCTAAATGGCTTTTCATATCTCATTTTCACACTGTAATCAATGAACTTTTCTATTTTGGTTTTGATGTAATACGTTTCTATAAGATACTGAATATCTGACAGCTTTCCTAGTTGGACATATGATGTTTTTTCCTTTCCAGTCAGTGGATGGCTACATGTCTGTAAGAAGTGAGTGCCATGATGCCAACACTGAGATGCAAGGTGGACATGTGGTCCAGCAGGTGAAGGGAGGTCGTCTCTCCACCACACAGATGATCCTCAGGCGAGGCATCACTATGTTTGCAGCCGTTGCACTTCTGGCTGTGGGAACAAGTGTGCACTTTCTTGTGCCCTTGCCAGAGATCCTTTCTTCAGAGGACTGGATCAATACTACATACACTCCTGATCAAATTTTCTCCACTGTGCCGGTCCCAATAGAAGAGACAGCGTAACCTTGAGAACCTTGATCATGAAATCATTGTTTGTGGGACTCAATAGCTGTGAGAAGCTCGGGGCTAAACTGTGGCGGATTGGCTGAAAAGTGACATGAATGAATTTAAGAGATGAATTCATTGACAGTTTCACTCCCCTTCTCTTCTATTTCTCATTGACTTTTATGTCATTTCTACCTGTAATGAAAACTGTTTTTAGGAGCTCTACAGATCCTATTTCAAAACTCATCTCTATTCTTGGGACAGAAGAAATAATGGTGTTTGTAGAAATGTGAATAGACTTTCTATTTTATTAAATAAAAAAAGTAGTGAAGTTTTGTGGGTTGAATTTTGCGCTTTTGTATTCAGTGGTTGTTTACCCTTGGGACTAAAAGGAGATAAAGTAAACTGTTTTTCATTCAGGGCTGGACAGTAACAAAGCACATTACTTCAGTACTGTACTTAAGTATATTTTTCCAGTCTTTGTACTTTACTTTATTTTTTTTTTTGGAAACTTACGACTTTTATTCCACTACACACACACACACGCGCACACACACGCACGCACGCACACGCACACAACACCACACACACACACACACTACCAAAGCTGTTTCAGTACACTGCCATGCTGTTTTGTGAGGGTTTTTCTGTGTTAAAGAAAAAAAAAAAGAAAAAAAAAGTAACTAAAATGACAATGGCGGCCCTTTTGTTTATTCAATTGTAATTTTATGGCCATTTCTATAGGGTTTGTATTATAGAAGCTTTATATTCCACATGTTCAACAGTAAGTCAGTTCATTCAGTAGGTTGTTTTCGAGTCATTAGGTTCTGTAGATGCACTGTGGAAAAATACAACAATGTGCTGACATAAAAAATTTACCTTTTGAATACTTGTGTATTTTTAAAAGCAAGTCCTCCAGTACTTCTACTCGTATTGGAGTGATATTTGACCAGGAGTATCTCTACTTTGACTTAAGTAATGGAGTTGTGCACTTTGTCCAACTCTGTTTTTATTGACTAACATATAAAGGTTCACTATTAACAGGTTTTTCATCATACCAAAGATAAAACATTTACAGAATGGTAGACCAGAACATCATTTGGAGACAATTTAACTCCATGAAGCCTTTTCATATTTAGTGGCTACATAATAACAGAAAACATTTTCTTGGAGGAAAATTAGAGGAACTAGATGCAGTAAATTGTATTTTAACCACTCAAATCAAAACTGTCTTGCCTCCAAGTCCCACATCTTTGTCTTTGTTGTGATTGCAGGCCTTTTTCCTGTCTGCGTTGTTTCAGCTGGCCTTGGCTTAGTTCCAGGGAAGTTGTAACCGCAACAAGATTTCCATTCTGTCCAACACCCTGGAGAGCAACTAAGATAAGTACATGGGAGAAAAGACGGACACTTCGGCATTGGCATCTTATCGTGCTATAGACATGGAGGCGTCCAGTGACAAGCTTTTCTGCTGCAGGTGGGTGCGCAACAAGGTTCCCCTGGCCCACAGAGAGGAGCTGTACCACATCCTGAGGATGACGGGCCCTCTGGTAAGGATTGGCATTGTTTATATACCTTCCTCTGTCTGTAAGGCACTTTGTGGACTGAGGCTACCTTTGCTGAAAAGCTGATTTAGACAACTGAAGATTGATGATATTCTTTCTTTGCCAAAGAAGGTTAAGATGTCTGGAAAACAAGATTCTATTTCTGAGACTTAGGAGCAGAATCCAATAGACCTAAAACAGTGTTTGGCAGGTTTCAGACAGTGGCTGAACAGTGGCGGCAACCTGCCAAAAGTGACGACAGTGTGGTAGCTTATTTGCCTAGTCATAGTCTGAGTGTCATGATAAATAATTGCAACTTTTGTTTACTGTATTTTACAATCTGTGAACTGGTAGCTGTATCAACTGCGCGGTTGTTGGTGTTTGTCTTTCCAGCTGCTCTCTCGAATCCTCAATTACCTGCTTCCATTTGTAGTCACAATGTTCTGTGGACGTCTGGGAAATGACGTGATGGCTGGCTACGGATTGGCTTCTGCTGTAAGTGGTCATCTGTATGCTTGACAGAGCTATGTGGAGGCTAACACGAGAAAATGAGAGTTGGCAGAGGGAAAATTAAATGTTACAAATGTAAACTCACCTTCCCAAGATAGCTTTTACAATTCTCTCACAAACCTGATGATCACTAGTTTAGGTCAAACCCATTCAAGCATGTTTCATGTTCATTTCAGACGATTAATGTCACCACTGCAGCAACTGGATATGGTCTGGGGCTGGCATGTGATACGCTGGTGTCTCAGGTCTGGAAATCCCTATTGAAAAGATGATATAAAACACTGGAATTTTTATTGACCCCCTTCTGTTTATCACTGCCTTCCCCTCTAAATTGTTAATTATGTTGTGCAGACATTTGGTGGTAGGAACCTGCTGCGGGTGGGAGTGATCCTTCAGCGGGGCATCATCATCCTGTTGCTGTTCTGTCTGCCTTGCTGGGGTCTGCTCATTAATGCCAAGGCCATCCTGTTATGTGTGGGTCAGGACCCTGAGGTGGCCAGGTAACTAACAGCACCTCACCTGCATGTAATCCTATTGCAACCCCTTCCAGTGATGCGGACAATTTTGAATAGTAATGAGTCAGATCTTGAGACAACCTCTCAGGTTTAACGAACACCATCTCAGCATTAAAATCAGATGTGGTCCCCACAGATTCACTGAACAATTTCAGCATAAACAGAGAATCTGTATTCCAGATATTCACCACATGATATTCACCAATTGTATAAAGAAAAGATATCTTGGTTTTATTGCACTAATTTTGCTCCTAATCCTTTAACCATTAGACACATTGTGCTTTACCTGTATTTAAATATATATAGCCTGTATAATATTTCTTTAAAGCTGCATTATTAGATTTTGGTCACTCATTGGCAAAGTAACTCTCAAAAAAGCTAACAGACACACAGCCCTCATCGCCTTATGAAGTTAGTAGGGCTAACTTACAAATGTTGCAGACACAGAGCAACACTATCATCCTACTGGTGGTTTGACTCTGGTCACCGGACCATTATAAGTGGGTTACGGTCCTGAAAGATATCTGACTCTTTAGCTTGCTAGATATCCGAGTTCAGTGGCTACTCGCGAACTTGTCAGCTGTTTGCTTCTGGTAAGGTTGACTTGATGGGGTTTTCACAGTGAATGTGAATGCTAGCTGCCTGCTGCTGCTACTGTAGGGTTCATGGTTGACAAGAGCAGTAAGAAACAAGAACAAGGTGCTAGTGATTTAGGCAGTTTTAACTTGTTAGGAAATAGGACATTTTCCATACTTAGCTTTCTGGCAGTGAAACTAATGATGCTCAACAGTGAATATTTTATTATATAATAGTAATGCTTGTTTGTCTTTAATTTGAACTGAATGCAGTGCATTGATTTCAGAATAGCCCAGCTGTATATTACAGCCTTCCTCCCTGCTGTACCAGTGAGTCCTGACTTTTCTCTCGCCTTTTATGCAACATTTGAAAAACATTTTCAGTTATTATTTTGCATTTTTTTCTGAACAATAAGATGTTATATATTTAAACAACATATCAAAATCTTCTTTCTGTGCAGGCAATGTTTCTACATAATCTTCAGGTGTCTTACCTGCAGAACCAGGTACACACTGTCCTGAACTAATTATGTGTTGATCTAGTTCTGTATCATATTATTGCAGCGTATAAAAATGTTGTAAATCTTAATCTAATTGAATTTCTGATGGGAAAGGTATGAGTGGTGGTAATAACACTGCCTGCCTTGTGTACAGGGTATAATACTGCCTCAAATGTACACTGCCGCCATGGCAAACATTGCAAATCTGGTGACGAACTACGTCTTTCTTCACTGGCTGGATCTGGGGGTTAGGTAGGTGTAGGTGTTCTCGACAACATTTTAAATGTGAATAAAACTGTTGCTCACACTGATATCACTGTGTCTGTGTGTGTGTGTCTTACAGTGGATCTGCAGCAGCCAATACTCTGTCTCAGATTTACATCTGTGCTTCTCTGTTTGCTTACATTTGGTGGAAGAAGCTCCATGTGAAAACATGGGGAGGTGAGGGACAGTTATATTTAGAAGATATTTATTGTGTCCTTATGACCTTGTGGATTACTTTGTTCATTTTCCAAGAAGCCAGCCAAAGGTTTTGTCCTCTACATAAATAAGTTTATCTCTCCCCCTGCAGGTTGGTCCGTAGAATCACTGCAGGAGTGGGGTTCCTACATGAAGCTGGCCATCCCCAGTACACTGATGAAGTGCTTTGAGTGGTGGGTTTATGAGTTTGGAGGATTTTTTGCAGGTAATCTAAATAATAGATATTTGTAATTCATTTGATTTCATTCAACCCGATACAAACTCCACGTCATGACTGTGATTTCTTTGTCTCTAATGATCAGGGATGCTGAGTGAAGACGAGCTGGCAGCTCAACATGCTGTGATAATGGTGGCATTCATAACCTACATGGTACTGAATATAGTCAGAGCGCTACTTTCTTATTTTAAAACTTTTCTCCCAACACCCTAAAGGAGTTTTAAATCGAAAAAACAACTGGACTTGATTATTTGTCTGGGAAGACGTTCACCTCTCATCCAAGAGGCTTCATCAGTTCATGTACGCATTTCACCAGGCATCCAAGAGGCTTCATCAGTTCATGTACTGGTCAGATGCGTACATGAACTGATGAAGCCTCTTGGATGAGAGGTGAAACGTCTTCCCAGACAAATAATCAAGTCCAGTTGTTTTTTCGATTTAAAACTCCTTTAGGATACTATGACCTGGACAAATGAGAATATGCACAGGCTTTTCTCCCAACACGTTTGAATTTGAAGTTGAAAGTTTGTTTACCTTTAGTCAGATTCAGTTAACTTCTGAACACTCTCGGGATCAAACTCTTTTTCAAACTTGTTCAAAAATGATGACTCCATAGTTTCCTCTCGGTGTTCAAGCTGCAGCGTGTGCCCGTGTGGGTAATGCTCTCGGGGCAGGAGACAGTGCCAGGGCAATCCTCACCAGCAAGATGTCACTCACTCTTGCAGGTCAGCAATAAACATTTTCTGTTGCCTTTTATTAAGAAATCCGCATCTGATGTTTGGTTTCATCAACATGTTTTACTGTTGGACAGACTTCACAGCTCCTCTTTTACAGGCAGCATGGCGGTTGTTGAAGGTCTGGTGCTTGGCTCGACTAAAACAGTGATTGGCTCCATCTTCACCTCTGATGAGTGAGTCTCCACAGCTGCACTCACATTTCACCAAATGTGATTGTTCAAGTACTAGTGCTACACATAAAGACCAGGTGTGATAAATATAGATCTTACTAACCATATTTCAGGAAGATCATAGGTCTGGTTTCGCACTTGATGAATGCCTACTGTTTCCTCCAGTTCTTCGATGGTCTTGTGGTGAGCCTTACCGTTTTTTTTTTTTTTGGTTAGCAAAACAAATATATTTGCATTATTATCAAAAACATGTAAATTAAGTCAAATATAAAATGTTTATCTATCTGGATGTTACCAAGTGAGAACGCATAATAATTAGAGATTTGTCTCTTTACATCCTAGTGTGTGTGCACGGGCATCTTCTTGGGCACGGGCAAACAGAAGATACCAGCTGTGGCTAATTTCATTGGCTACTACTGCATAGGACTTTCACTGAGTATTACTTTAATATTTGTAGCAAAGCTGAGAGTTTTAGGTAATTGCATAAAGTGACCTTCTTTTGTGATTTCCAAAATATTTTTTACATTTTTTAAATGAAGTCAGCTGTGCACATTACTGACGAAGCGGTCTATTTCTCTGCAGGTTTTTGGCTGGGACTGCTTGTTTGTGTCATTTTACAATCCACCTTCTACATCATTGTCATCTTCAAGCTGAACTGGGAGAGAATGACAGAGGAGGTAGGCTTTTCAGCGCCTGAGTTTGGACTTCAGTATCAAACTGTGCCTTCAAAACCTACTGTATTTGTTACACGTAAAGGTCTCTGCTTGCTTGCAGGCGCTGAAACGAGCTCAGAAGAACACTCACATGATATTACTAAGCACAGCTGCACTGTCGGACACTGCTGGTAACAATACTGCTGACCGGACAGCGGGTAATGGAAACGTAAGTGTCCTGCTAAACTTTCAAAACCTATATTATTTTTCCTCATTTGTCTCCTCTTGTCATTAGGTTTTTGACATCCTCTGTTCTCCGTTTTATTGTGCTTGCTCTACATATGATTTAACTAAATAAAGTAATGATGAATGTGATATTTTCTTGCAGTCAGTGAATGGCTATATATCTGTGAGAAGTGAGTGCCATGATGGGAACACAGAGACACAAGATGGACATGTGGTCCAGCAGGTGAAGGGAGGTCGTCTCTCCACCACCCAGCTGATACTCAGGCGAGGCCTCACTATGTTTTTGGCTGTCGGACTACTGGCTGTGGGAGCAAGTGTGCACTTCCTTGCACCCTTTCCACAGACCTTTTCTTCAGAGGCCAACTTTACGAAGGCCTGGATCAATAGTACGTACACTCCTGATCAAATTTTATCCACTGTTCTGGTCCCAAATGAAGAGTCAGCTTGACTTCAAGAGTTCAACATAATCACAATGTTTCTGTTTAATCTTATAAATACAGAGGTTGTCGACCTCTCTGTAGTTTGCCAGAATGTGGTTGTGAACCGAACGCCTTCAGATTCACTGGAAAATCTTGTGAATGAATGGTTTAAGAGTAATATTTTGCCTCAGAGATTAATTCATTGCTCATACCTCCTGCTTATCTGCACTTCTGCCTCTCTACTGTGCTGCTCTGACTTCCTGCGATGGAAGCAGCAGCATCATGTTGAGCACTGGTGGCTAATGAGTTACTCCACTGAATACAACAGACTTTGTTCATGTTCATGTAACCAAGTTAGTGATCAGTAGGTTAATAATGATTCCAGCAGCCAGGATGAATAGCATGGCAGCCAGAGCCAACCCCCTCCGCAGAACCAGAGTCCTGTGATTCAGCTCCTCCTTCACTGTTGGTTCCTCCTCAGCTTCAACCAGGTCCATGTTGTCTGTTTGGCCGTGTGAGCTACCTGGAACATCTGGCTGCAGACCTGGAAATAAATATGCAAATGTCACATCTTCACTTCAACTGGGAACTTCAAATTAAAAGGTTCTATCTGCAATTTTGCGAAAAATTAGTCATTCGCACGAAACTATTCCTTGAAGGTGATCGGTTTATTTTTGGTTTTATGCATTAATAGCCCAATAATTGAAATTGTAAATAATGTTATGAATGCAACGTTTTTTTTCTTTTTGTTTATTTTGTTTGTTTGTTTTTTTCTTTTTTTTTCTACCATTAGCTAGACTACTAGTTTGCTAATGTCAATTACACAAAATGCTGATGTTTATTAGCAATAATAAATGGTATTTTTCGTAACTCCACTGGGACTACATTAGAGATGACAGTGGTTATGGCTACAATTTTAGAATGAAATAATTTGTGGTAAATTCTAGTTTCTACTTAGCTAGAAAGGCAGGGGTTTTGTCAGTTTAGCTTGTAACTTGTTTACTTCAGCAAAGGCAGATGATATTTTTTCTGTGCTGAATAGGATAAATGTTGTCTTTCTTTCTAACAGTATAAAATACTTTAGTTGCTGCTTTATCTTTCTTACTTGTGTCTGTGGAGCTCCCACGCATGCCCGCTCTTATTTGAGCCTGGAGGAAAAACAATGTTCAAACATTATATTCATAAAGAAGTAGCCTTAGGCCATGTATAATGGGAAGATTTACCTCTGAATACTAACCTCGACTGTAACTTTATTCCAGTTCATTCTTGCCAGGTAGAAAATCAGAAATGAGCATTGTAGAAACACACAGGTAAACAAGCCCATCCACAGACCTGTAAAAGAATTGAGTTGTTTGGAAACAGTAACAAGCAAATGTTGATGCTGTGGTGAGCTCCTACTAAAAAAAAAAGGATGCTGGGGATAAAACTTTAAAAAAAATTACCAGTCAACAATGTGGTACAAAACAGCTATAGGCTAAAGAGAACATCTCTGCTGTGAATCTTACCCTTGATTCCTAATTTGGCAGCAAACATCAATGGCACTCCAATAGGGAAACCAATGCCATAATATCCCAAAGTGTTGCAAATAGCCCCAACTCTCTGTTTACCTGCTCCTTGTATAATGCCACTTGAGGCAGCCTAGTCACACACAAAAATAAATATGTCATTAGACTTGCCAAAAACGCCTATAATTCTTCACAAATACAACAATCTATGGGTATATCATGAGATCTTGATATAATGGAAGGGATATACTCACTGATATTGCATCTAGGAGGATGAATGGAGCATAGAAACTTATAACATCAGCAACCCTTTCCCTGATTTGTCTGTTAGCAAAGAAAAGACTCAAAATTTAAGAGAGGAAAATGACAAGAATATTACATTTGTGTGTATTTTGGAGCACTGTGCAATTTTATACTATTGTAGTATCTCTGACAAAAGAGAAATAAGTGAATTGTCTTTGCTGTGATGCTACACAGCTTGAGTGCGCCTGTCAAAAACATTTGCCTCAAGTTAATGTGTAAAAGAATATCTATGCAGAGTTCACTGTTTTTGTTGCAAGCAATGACTCACATAATGGGGAAAGTTCATATAAGAGACCTGCTATCGCCGGCAGACTTGACTCAGCATGTATTAATGTAACACTCCCTGGGAAAAGAGTGTTTTCACAAAGCAATGAGATTTGTAGTTATAAAAACACATGATAAGATGTACTCACTCATCGTACGTAAAAATGTAGGAGATATGGCCCTTTAGACTCGCAATGAGAACTGCCAAACATATAGACACTGACCCTGTGGTAAAGAGTGACAGACTCGATTATCCACCAGTTGCATCATTCAAAATCATTCATTTTTTTCTGTAGCACGCTGACATTTATTCACACAACCTAACCTCATTGGTCAGCCTTTTCTGCTGGAGCAGTTTATGCCCTGCTCTAGGGCCCCTCTTAAGTTGATGACAAGGGAGATGACTCACTTACGTTTTCAGTCAAGAGAACTTGTTCTATAACTCTAAGCTACTCCAGCATGTCATTTCAGTGACAGAGTGAAATTGGAACAATTCAAGTATTATGTCAACTTAAAATACATGCCATTTTAATGATGTGAAAAAAAAGGATTAAATAGTGTGTAAGTGCACACTGACCTGAGCAGAACATTGACATTTTAGCAGACAGCTTGGCCTGCTCTGTTTCTCCAGCTCCCAAGGCATTTCCAACTCTTACACTGCCTGCTACACTAAAACCCATAGGGAACTAATGACAAACATTCAATGTTAATATGCTGTCAACAATTTGATGTATATTCAGTGTTTGGTAGAGGAGAGATTATTTCACATGAGCGAAGTCACCATGTATGCAATATTTGCCAGCTGGTATACGACTGACTGAGCTCCAAGTTCCACCTCACTTATTAGACCTGTCAACAACAAACAGCAGTTAGATTTCAGACCAACTTTACTTCACACGGATGCTTTAAAACTGCAGTGTGACCTTGTGACAGTACCTGCCAGAAAAGCTCCAATTTCATACGTCCACCACTCAACACAAAGCATGACCATGCCAGGGATGGCCAAGTGGATGAATGAGCCCCAGTTCTGCATGCACTCTTTAGACCAGCCTGTGTAGTCAAACAGTGAATGAGTATGTTACTCATTTACTCAGTCAGTGAAGAATGAAAGCTCATTGTTCAGTGAAGACTCTTCCTCAAGTACTGCTGCTTGCACAAAAGGGTATAAAACTACACCGTAGTTTATGCCCTCAGGATGTCAGATATAAGACATTTTATGCTGTTGTAGAGGAAGAAATGTTCTCCACAGACAAGTACTGCATGCAAAAATAGAAAATTTACTCCAAAGTACCACACAAAAGCTTCACTGTGTTGCGTTTGTTGTAGATATTGCTCACACATTTCTGATGAAAACAGTATCATTCACCTTAAACTGTAGGAAGAGGTGCAGATATTGTTTTTTCTGAACCAGTTGCACTCACAGTCTTGTGTAATACTATTATTATTATTCTATCTTTTAAGATAGGTGTTATGTTTTCTTTAAGTGCCTTTAACAACTAACTAGTGTATTTTCTGATCACCTATACATGACCTGTAACTAAGATTCTAAATATTTCATATATCAAAATCCTGATTTGTGTTGACTCTTCAAAATTAGAGTATTTTGCCTCTTAAGCTACAGCCTGATCCTCTTTTATTCATTGCTATAATAACTCATTATAACGCATGCTGAGGGAAACCACTGGAGTCTCTGATTATATGCAGGATCACTGTCTTCCAAAGCAAATGTACTCACCTCCCCAGGTGGCCTTATGAAGACCTCGCCACATGATATAAGCATATAGAATTCCAGCCATGGCGAACTGAGAAATGGTGTTGGCAACAGCAGAACCACTGCAAAGAGTATTTTATAGTGTGATACTGGCTATGTGATGCCACCAGTAATGATGATCCTGAATGAGCCATGTGCAGTCCAGTAAACGATACTCACGCTACTCCCAGATTTAATGCGTGGAGAACGATGTAGTTGATGAGAGCGTTCAGAAGATTGACCACAAAGCCTGTGATTACCTGTGGCCATATGATGCCCTAAAAGAAAAGTGTCACATATTATTCTTATTAGACACATGCAAAATGTAGGAGCTCCTTAAGGGTTTTTCACCGCTTGGTCTCCCTCCCATTAACAGGCAGAAGATGTATAATTCTACAATTCATGGATACATCTGCACATGATGAGGAGCCAATTTAAGCGTGAAACGTTTGAAAAACTTAAAAGGGAGCACTGTTGAGAACAGTGTTGCGAGACCTTGAGAAAGTAGAAAGTACCGCACAGTTTGGGACTCAGCACTTGGAAGTTTGTGGTTTCATGCACATTTGTTTTAAGTCCCTTGACATGGAGAAGTTCAGGCAGCCCTGACCTCATTACCATTTGAATCGGGACAGCATTAATCCCTAATGTCACATCAGTATGCAGCCTGGATCTACACTGTAGCCAAATGAATAGAAAGCTGGCTAATAGAATTTTTCTGTATATTGGATCCACTCTATCCTTTTGTGGAGAAAAGGAAGCAAATCATTGGCTCTGTGACCCCTCTTTTATATAATCAAACTGTCTTATTACTTAATGTTGAATAATAATGGACCTTACCTGGTTTTGCAGATATTTTGTTTCTAATGAATACATGAATGTAGCCTGTGAAGACAAAACAATAAAAATAT